>NW_006408786.1:2328952-2331151 GCF_000296735.1 Chrysochloris asiatica
TGCTTCTAGCACTGAAATACTTTGTTGAAACATTTCCATTTGTTCCATCAATTGCTGGAGCAGTGTTTGTCACTGGTGCCTTCAGTGCACCTTGGGCTTCTTCCTTCAATACTATGGGGTTTTGATTGTATACTTCCTTCTGAGATGGTTGAATGTTGACCAGTAATTTTTGGTGCAGTGAGTCTGTGTACTTCTTCCATCTTCTTTTGATTCTTCCTGCATCACTCAGTATTTTGTCCTCAGAATTCTTCAATATGACAAGCTGAAGCTTTAATTTCTTTTCTTCACTTCTTTCAGCTTGAGAAATGATGAGAGTGTTCCTCCCTTTTTGGTTTTTTAACTCCAGGTCTTTGCACCCTTCATTATAATACTTTACTTTGTCTTCTTGAGCTGTCCTTTGAAATCTTCTGTTCAGTTCTTTTATTACAATGTTTCTTTCATTTGTTTTAGCTATTCTACTCACAAGAGAAAGTTTCAGAGAGTTTTCTGATATCTGCTTTGATCTTTTCTTTCTTTCCTGCCTTTTGCTTTCTTCATGTATGATGTTTTCTTGATGTCATCCCACAACTCCTTTGGTCTTTGGTCATTAGGGGCTAATGCATCAAGTCTGTTCTTAAAATGGTCTCTAAATTCAGATGGGACATATTCAAGTCCATATTTTGCCTCTCTTGGATTTGTTTCAGTTTTCTACAGTCTCAGGCTGAACTTGCATATGAGCAACTGATGGTCTCTTCCATAGTTGGCTCCTCATCTTGTTTTGTTTTTTGATATTGAACTTCTTACTTGTCTCTTCTCACAGATGTAGTCAATTTGATTAATGTGTGTTTCATCTGGCAAGGTCTATGTATTTTGTTGCCACTTATGTTGTTGAAAAAGGTATTTTCAATGAAGAAGTCATTGGTCTTGCAAAATTCTATCATGCAATCTCCAGATTTCTATTACTAAGGTCATATTTTCAACTACTGATCCCTCCTCTTTGTTTCCAACTTTCACATTCCCATCACTAACGTGCAATTATCAATGCATCTTGATTGCATGTTTGATCAATTTCATACTGAAAAAGGTGGCAGAATTCTTCAGTTTCTTCATCATTGAATTTGGGGATTGGTACATAAATTTGGAGAAGGATATCATGTTTGGTAAGGTGGAGGGTCAGAGAAAAAGAGGAAGACCCCCCAACGAGATGGATTGGCCAAGTGGCAGCATCGATGGACTCAAATGTGGCAACAGTAGTGAGGTTGGCCCAGGATAGGGCAGTGTTTCATTCTGCTGTGCATACAGTCGCTATGGGTCAGTACTGACTCGGCACCTAACAATAATAACAACATGTAAATTTGAATAATAGTTATTTTAGCTAGTCTTCCTTGTAGACATATAGATATTATCCTATTACAGACATCATTGTGTTTCAAGATAGGTCTTGAAATGTTCTTTTCAATGATGAATGTGATGAAATTCTCCTTCAATTTGTCATTGCATGCATAGTAAGCCATATGACTGTCTGATTCAAAATGGCCAGTACCAGGTCATTTCAGTTCACTAATGTCCAAATATCGATTTTTATGTGTTCCATTTCATTTTTTTTTCACAATTTCCAATTTTCTTATATTCATACTTCATACATTTCACATTTCAATTATTAATAGATATGTGTGGCTATTTCTTTTCATTTTGAGTCATGCCCTATCAGCAAATGAAGGTCCTCAAGGCTTTGCTCCATCCACATCAAGGTCAACTCTACTCACAGGAGGAAATCTTCCTCAGTTGTATTTTGAGTGCCTTCCAACCTGAGGGGTTCATCTTCACACAATATTGGGCAAATTCTTCCTAGTCTCTTCTGAGTCTGGAAGCTCCATTGAAACCCGTCCACCATGGGCAACACTGCTAGTATTTGAAATACCTGTGGCATAGCTTCTAACATCACAATAACAGGAAAAACACCACAGGTGACTGTCAGGGGAGTATGCATATATACTTTACAGTATGTTTTACTTCAATAAAAATAATAATTAAATTAAATAAATAAAAATGGCAAAGTCTGTCACTCTGTGTTCACCTCCCAAACTCATTTACTTCCTCCATCCCAAGAAACAACATCCCAAAGAAAAATAATGACTGAACCATTACTACACGCCTGTTCTGAGCTTTGTAAGAATTGACTTATGTGGTCCCTGGGTGATGCAAAGTGGTTTTTGATTG
>NW_006408786.1:2332886-2366102 GCF_000296735.1 Chrysochloris asiatica
CTCAGTTTCCCTGATAAGTGTTTTTGTAGGCTATAAACAGATAGAGTATGGAAGAAGTTAATGGAGAGTTAATTGCACCTAACAACAAGATTTAACAGACAAAGGTTAAGAAATATGTGAAGGTTAACTTGTTTCCCATAGAAAAGAATAGATTTATGTATGAACAAATGTTTAACTAAAAGGTTTCAAGGCGCCTGAATGTCTCCTATGCCTTGAGATAATGTTTTTGCTGCAACTTCTCATCCCTGTTGTAAATTTAAGAATTGTAAACCATACGGAATGTGCCTCAAGATAGATTGTACCTTGATGTCATTGATTACTGTGAATGCAATGTTTTTTGTAATGGTATATAAGGGGGTTGTAAGACAGAACAAAGTAGTAGTAGTAAGTAGAAGTAGTAGCAGTAGTGACAAGAATAGGGGGAGAAGAAGGAATATGAGATGGAGAAGAGACAAGACAAGAATGGAGGGAAGATAGAGGGAGTAATGGAGAGAATGGAAGCTAGTAAAGGGAGCAGAAGAGGGAAACAGAAGAAGGGAGCAGAAGATGGAAGCAGGAGAGGAGAGAAGAAAAGCAGGAGCCAGGGGAAGGGAGAAAGGACACAGAAGATATGAGCAGGAGAGCAGGGGAGTAAAGAATGAGTGGGACAGTAAAGAATGAGAGAAGTAGAGTATTAGAGTAGCCATAGAAATAATAATAATAAAGCATGTAATGAGAAGATTTTGAATTTATTATGGCCCATGGCTCTGTAATCCCGCCGACGCCGCATACGCTTTCGGAAAAACCCTGGAATAAGTCTGCTGGGGCTGGCACCCGGCAACCCAGGATCGGGCAGTGTTTTGTTCTGCTGTGTATAAGGTCGCTATGAGTTGGTCCCGACTTGATGGCACCTAACAACAACAACATACAGCTCAAGGGTGTTTTGGTGTGCTGTGGGTTAATGCGCCAGACTGCAAAGCCATTTAAACTGCAAAGTCAGTGGTTCAAGCGCTTCGGAAACCCTATACAGGGTCGCTGTGGGTGGAACTGGCTCGAAGGCACTTAACAACAACAACAACAACAACATGAAGCCGATAGCCAGACGTTCCCCACCCCTTTACTATACAGATGAAGAAACCTAGGCACAGAGCAGTGAGTAATTTGCATCAGACTTCATTACTAGTAGTGTGTGGAGCCATCATGACTTGAACCCAGACAGTTGGACTTGGGATCCCAGGCTACTTGGTCACACGGTTAATCCATACACATATTTTAGAAACGAAGTACATACTTTCACTTAGTTTTGAAGTCCCTGATATAAACTGTATCATACTACATCATTTTTCTACTTGTTTTCCCCCAATCCTCAAAGCGATACTTTTGAAATTAGTCTTGTTGATACAATTTTTTCTTCAGGCTCCAGGGTTTGTGCCCTGAAATCTACCCACATTTCTTTCTCTGGCTTCTACTTGGTTGTCGATACTTGCTTTCCAAAGAGCCTTATTTTTTGAGGAATACAATCCTACTAAATTCTTCAGTGCTAAGAATCGATTGATAGCTTCACTATCTTTTGTTGTTGTTGTTAAGTGTCGTTGAGTCAGTTCTGACTCATAGAAACCTTGTATTGGGTTTCCAAGAAGCAGCTGGTAGGTTTGAACTATCGACCTTATAGTTTGCAATCCAGTGCTCTTTAGGATTAAGTGTAAACTTCATAGAGGCACTGAAGCCCTCCTTCCCTCCACATCTGCAACATCTGGAGCCCTTTCTCACTGCCCCCTCAGACTATCCCTAAGAGGCCAGATTTGTTCTTCCATTTACTTATTCAACAGCTACTTATTGAGCACCTACTATGTACCAGCCCTTTTTCTAGAAACTAGGAACCCAGCAGTGAACAAGACAGACAATGACCCCTGCGCTGTGAAATCTGACATTCCCCTGAGGGAGACGGACAATAGTAAATTTACTAAAATTGACATGAAATAAAAATTAAGACATGTGGATAAAAAGAGGGCAGACAGACGCAAAAACACTCACACTTGCAGATGATACCCACTTGACCTGGCTTCAATGACTAGATAAACAGAGCTCAACCCGAAGAAGAAAGAAGAGGAAAAAAGCGTCATCTGATACAATTCGACAATCATGACCTACACCTATGAATGCAGTAGCTCAAAAGAGGAAACAAATCCCTGCTGCAAGAATTATTCCCACCCCCTTCACACAAAGGGTAGACAGGGATGGGCAACTTAGACATTGGCTACCCAAAATGGGGGGAGGGATACAAAGGTAAGAAGTGACTGGCTTATAAGCTTTCAAGAGGGAACCTAGATCCAGAGGGCGTGGAGGAAGGTAGAGTCTCCAGTGAATAGTATCCAGCCTGTCCAGGAAGGGCTGATGAAATGAAATACAGATGGGTCTCTTGTGATGCAATAGTGAATAATTGTTATCAGGACTGATTGTGAGGGTTGGAAATCTAAAGGTGGACATTTTGTAGCAAGGAGGGGAGTGATTAACTTTTCAGTCTAGGCGCAGAGGACCCTAAGGCCATCAATGGAGAAAAGCGGAGAGCAGGATCCTACCCAGAGAAGCAATGAGGCCTGAGATGGAGGCAGAGAAGACGATGTCAAGAGATGGTGTGGCTGGGGACTCGGGATCCGGAGATGGAAAGGGGTTGAGGACTGTGGTAGTGGGGGGGTGCAGGCTTACAGGGTATACCCTTTGGTTGGGTGAGGATGCATGGACGGGATGGTAACTATGTCAATGAAATGATAGATGATGGAATGAATGTAAAGCTAATGTTCTCCCATGTAGACTATCACACAATAAAACATTTATTAAAAAAAAAAAAAAATTAAGGCATGTGATGGGGTGTAACTGTTTTAAGGAAGCCTGCCTACTCCTGGATGTGGGATGTGGTCAGGACAGGCCTTGTTAAGAGCATGCCAAGGTAAGATGGAAAAACATTGCAGGCAGAGGAAACAGGCAGTGCAGGGGTCCTGAGGTAGGAACAAGCTTGGCATGTTTGAGGAACAGTGCAAAGGCCAGTGGGCAGGAGCAAAGTGAACTAGCAGGGTGGGGTGGGAGATAAGTGTAGTGTAATCAGGAATCCCCAGGATATACCAGGTTCTCCCTCACTCACCTCTGGACTTTTGCCATTTCTGTCCCTCCTACCAGACTCCCTTTTCCTCTTTTATCTACCTGGTAATTTCCAAGCTTGTTCTTCACAACTCAACTCTCCAATGCAGCCCTTCTGAAAAGCCTGGGCTTGTCTTGTCTCCTCTACAGCAGTATGGCTGCCTCTTCAAGAGCCCCACAGCCCTGCGATACCTCTCATCTGACACATTACAGTGTTCATTAATTAATTCCACAAAGATTTAGTGAACATGGATCATGCACGGGGCAATTTCAGAGAAGAGAGACACTGAAAAGAATGTAGGGCCAGGCCAGACACAACCAGGCATAGGGGTGGCCTGGAAAGGTCTCTTAGATGAGATGACACTTAAATATAGACTTGATTAGAAGGGCCAAACCTGGGGAGTTGTGATGGAAAGACATTCCACACCAAGGAAAAGCCAGTGCAAAGTCCCTGTGGTTGAAAGTACAATCAGGATATTTGCAATGTTGCTGGATGGGGTACAGAGGGTAGAGGGAAATGAGGTCAGACAGGTGGGTCAGGTGAGGGGTGGGAATTTTTCCTAATAGCACTAGTGAATCAGGCAAGGGTTTTCCAGCTGGGAGAGGTGGGCTGTGAATTAAGATTTCCAAGGCAATTGTCACATTTTGTTGACATTACACACTTAGCCCTTGTCCTCCAGATTTCAAACCCCAAGTTCCACTGAAGTGCCCAGCACACATCCAAGTATTTTGAGTAAATAAACTTGGAGCAGGAATTTGGTAGGGTTTCCCAGGTCCATCCTGGGGGACACCTGGAACTTGCCAGGCAAGAGAGTCCCCAATCCTGTAAAAGGGGAGCTCCGGCCAGTCTAGTCGCCTAATCTTCAGCTGTAGAATGGGTCAGGTGGAGAATTAGAGAAAGTTCCCCCATTCCTCAGGGCAGGGCCATAGACAACTTGGTTCATTGATTGCATTTGAGGACCTATACTTTGGACCTCCATTTCTTCCTGTGCATATTGAGAACAAAATAAACAACTTTTTCAATTTAGTCAACAAATCTTTGAGGAACAGTAAGGTGAGCAGGAGGAAGTGAGATCAGAGGTGACAGCAAAAGGTCGTGCAAGGCCTTGTGCGCTGCAGGGAGGACATGGGCTTTTTTACCCTGAGGCAGTAGCTGTGAACGGTTCTGAGCAGGAGTTAACGTGACCCTGTGTCAGGTGCTCACAAGCGCCCTCTGGCCGCTGTGGAAGGGAACTGACTGTGAGAGATGATGGGGGAGTACGGGTGATAGGGGAAACGAGAGGGGGAAGGGTGGAGAGACCTGGGAAGAGGCGACTGCAGTGATCCAAGTGGGAGGTAATTGAGACTGGGCCAGGTTGGGGATCATGTTATTGTTAAGTGCCGCCGAGTAGGTTTCGATTCATAGCGCCCAGTATAAGGTTTCCAAAGAGTGGTGGGTTTGAACCACAGACCTTGTGGTTAGCAATCCAGTACTTATCCTACAGTAAATTGGGAGTCAAAGATGGGTGAAAAGCGGACAGACTCTGGATCATTTTTTATCTTCTCTTTCTCTGTTGAAATTCCCAGACAGTCACTCGCTCACAGGAAAAACAAAAAAATACAAGAGAAAAAACATCGTGCCTAGGTCTCTGGGACACCAAACCTCTCAGAGCCATGTGTAACCAAGGTTCCTGTAGCTCTCCGTGTTCTAGGGGATCCCGGGGGAGGGGCGGATAGGGAGAGTACACCAGACGTGCAGCCTCTGCCGCCAGGGAGGACTCTTGGCCGGGAGCCGAGAGCCGAGAGCCTGGGACCTCGGAGAAGATCTACTGGTCTGGGCCCTCCCCAAGGGCACAACACGCATTTATGGGGCATCTATTGCTATAAGTCAGAACCGACTCCACGACACATAACCACCACCACCACCATAGGATGGTGAGCCCTGGTGTGGCATTGTTGGTCTAATGCACCAGACCGCAAGATCGGTTTAAACCCACAAGGTCAGCGGTTCAAACTCACCAGCGCTCATTGGAAACTCTATATAGGGTCGCTATGAATCAGAACTGACTCTACCGCACTTAACAACATAGGATAAGCACTGGATTGCTAACCACAAGATGGATGGTTCAAATTCACCAACCGCTCCTTGGAAACCCTATACAGGGTCGCTATGAGTCTCAGCACTGAACAACAACCTGCAAATAGGGTCCCATGCAGACTCCATCTATCCCCCAAGGAAATGTTCACACTTTACAGGGAGAAACATATTCAGCCGCCACAGGGTCGACAGGGCCTCCAATCAGAGAATGCGCTGGGATTCCAAACCTCTATAATAATAGCAATGACAATAATATTTAAAAGTTACACCAGCTAACATTTATTGAATTTATTGAATGCTTATTCTGCTCTTAGCGCTTGGCATGTACTCCTATCTCACTTAATTTTACAGACACCCCCCCCACCTGAGGTGGGTAAATACTGAGGATCCTCAGGGGTTTGGGTCGTCCTCGAGTCACTGAGATTTGAACTCCCAGAACCCCCTGGTCGTCTCCAGACAATGGTGAAACTCCCATGCCCTTGAACAGGGGACACTTGGGCCAAGGGTCCAAAAGACCTGAATTTGCAATCAAGAGTTAGGATAGTTGTTATTGTTGTTTTGGGGTTGTGAAAGATTCCCGGGAGGCCCAAGGACCCTTCTCAGTTTGCACACTGCCCACCGAGTGCTTCAGGTGAAGCGGGGAAGTTCCCGGGCGCTCCAACGGGGATTCCCACGGCTGGGACAGCGAGCAGGACCAGCGGCGGGGCAAGGAGGCCGGACCCCGAAGCCCCAGGGGCCGCCGGGAGCCGCGCCCCCTCGCCCCGCCCCCTCCCCGGGCGCCGACCTCGGTGGTCACGTGACGCGGCGGGCCGCTGGGCCCGAGGGCGCGGCGCGCGGACGCGGCGGCCTGGCCGTGCGGGCCGGAGCCAAGCAGGCCGAACGGGCCGCGGACTGCGCGCCAAGGGTCGCGCCGCGCCGCCCTCTGCGCCCCACCCGGGCTCACGCGCGCTCCTCTGCCGGCCCCTCCCTGCGCGGGGACCCCTGGCGGGCGGCGCGAGGACATGGCCAGCGACACCGTGCAGGTAGGCGCACCTGCGTCGGCTGCGGTGGGGCTGCCGGACGGCTCCGGGACCCCGGGTGTCGGCCGCCGGAGCCCCCCAGATTGGCGGGGCGGGGCGGGGCCTCCGAGCGTCTGGCGCTCCGTTCCCGGGCCGAGACCCCGGAGCCAGCGCGGCCCCCTTCTCTGCAGGTGGAGGTACGGACAGGGAGGGGACGGGAGGACCGTGAGCCCCGCGACACCCTGAGCTCGGCCCCGCCCAGAGAATCCGAGGGGGCGCGGTGGAGGCGCGACTTCGGGTGTGTGTGGTTGGCTGTGAGCCCCGGTGACTGTCGCCCCCCCATCTGCCCCCCTCCCTAGCACTTGGTTCCCAGCGGGTGCTGCTCCACCTGGGACAGGTGCCTGGCCGGGAGCCCGGGAGGGAGGATGCCACCCGGCCTCTGCCCCTCCCCCGCACAACAAAGCTCCAGCGGCCCTGCCCGGGGACTGAGATTTACTATGGTCCCGACGCCACCCAGATTGGCACCTGTTGGCGGAAGTGCCCGAGTCACCTTATTAAGTCTAGGGACAGGGGACCCCCACACCCAACCTTTGGCCTGTGGGGCGGGACCTTATCCCAAGCAGGTTGTGTTATGTCACCAGACAGGGGATGCTCCCATACCTGGGATCCTACCTGCCCTCTGTGGGTATCAGGGCTGGGTCACCTGTATACACACACACTCGTGACTGGCACTGAGCTACTATCCAGCCGGGCTCTGCCCTGGTCTCCCTGTGCCACCTTGAGGACATCACTGCCTTGAACTCACCTTCTCCATCAGGTACAATTAGGGCCAGGTTGACCTCCGACCTTTGATTCAAGAACCCAAATCTGAGATGTGCCCTGTGCCTCTTGTGCCCTTTTTAGTGCCTCACCTTCCAATCGATTGTCCTGTGCTCTCTATGTAACTGGTTCTTGTCTCCTTCTGCACCTGCCCTGTCCCCTCTGTGTCTTCCCGGTGACCCCCTATGATACACTCCCTCAGTCCTGCTGATGGCCTGCCAGCCCTGTCGAGGAGCTGGGCGTATCTGGTGTTGCCGATCACACAAGGTCAGACCTTGGGGTGGGTGTGGCCTGGGGTGCTTTGCCCCCCCCCCACTGGCCCAGGGAGGGCTGTGTAGGAGCCCCCTACCCCATGCGTGCATGTGCTTGATGTGTACACACATGACCAGAATGGAGATTGTAATCATTGCAGTAAGACATCAGTCGTGCCCGGTCTAGCTTTTTACCCCTTCCCAGCCATCCCCATCTCGTGGCTGCCTGGGCTGTTGCCCTGTGTCTCTGTCTCTCCCAACGTGTGCCTGTCTATTCTGTGTCCGGCAAACGGATGTCCTGTCCAGATTCCGGAAACGCCCAAGGCATTGAAATCTCCGGACACAGGGGTCTCGGTCCCTGGCTGCTCTGGGGAGAGGGGGTGCTGGACAGTGGGTGCCCTGGGCCTGGAGCCTCCTGCTCTAGGGTGAGGGGAAGCAGAGATTTTCTGAGGTCAAGCCTGGCTCCTGATTCCTGGGTATGCCTTGTTGGCCCTTAGGTGACCCCTTGTCCCTGGAAAGGAGTGAGTCACCCCAGGGAGGAGGACCTAGTAGGCCAGGCCCACTTCCCTCCCTCTTCTCAGGCCTCAGCCACTGGAGATGGACACAGAGTGATGCTCCTCCTCTCTGCCTGGACTTTCCCAGTATGAGCTGGCCGTGCTCCTGGCTGTGTACCCCTGCTCTGCCTGCTGGGGAGGGGGCATGTGATTGCTGTCACTTCCTCACTGTATGTCTTGGGCCCAGTGCCTTCGTCTCTCTGAGCCTAGGTCTGCCATCGGAAAAATGGGGCTATAAAGGGTCTTCACAGCGGAGAGAGCTAGAGATGGGGCCTGTCCACAGATGGGCTGCTCTTAGGTCATTACTGAGACACAGCAATGTCCCATGGTTGAGTCCATGTCCTTTAGCCCAGGGTTTCTCAGTCTCGGCACTCGTAGCATTTGGGACTGGATCTGTGCTGGACAGGATGCTTAGCAACATCCCTCACCTCAACTCACTGAATGCCAATAGGATCCAAGCTGTGAGGCAAATTTGCTGAGTGTCCTCAGTGGTGAGACAACTTTGTTCCTGGTTGAGAACTGCTGTTACCTCTCTGAACCTCAGTTTCCATACTTATAAAGTGGGAAAGCAATGGCAGTTGCTCGGGGTTATTGTCAAGGGTCGGCAGGATCTCTTGGCTTGCAGGAAACCCTTATCTGGTGGCAGCTGCCCTTGCAGTTTAGCAGCCAACACCAGCTTTCTTTATCTGTAAAATGGGTTCTCAGAGCAAAAGGTGGGACACTTAGCCAATGTCCAGATGCTGGGTTCTCGCTCCTTTTGAAATCCTGGCCAACTTCCTCATCTAGAGAGTGGGATAAAAATAGTGCCTACCTTGTAGGGTTGCATTAGTTGACCTGGGTGGAACTTCTAGTAACTATTATTAAAAACTGTATTTGAGCATTAGTGGTTTTTTGTGCTGTGTGTGTTTCCAGGTTGCTAGTTTTGGTCATCCTTATCCCAGCCCCTCAGAACTGTTCCCCCTAACCCAATGTGTTGCCCTTAGGTAGACCCCCTGGGCCAACCAGGCGCCCTAGCCTCAGACCTGGGTCAGCCACGGTGGACGGCTGGACTAGGAGGAAGCAGGAAGTCAAACAGCCTATGCCTGCAGGAAGGGGCCCTGCCTCTGCAGAACTTGCTATGCTGACCCCAAAGGGGAAGCCGGGGACAAGGGGCGGGGTGAGAAGGCCTGGCCGCAGGGACACGTGGAGGCGTTAGCAGGGTATGAGCAGGCCTGTGGGAGCAGGGGCAGGATGTGGGGTTGTGAGGAACGTGGGTATATGTGTGAGCATGTGGGCTGTGTCCACGTGGACAGGTTCTGCAGTGGCTTGTGTACACATTCAGAGGTACAACTGGTGCCCCCATTCAGTGGGGGCAGGTATGGGGATGTACACACGTTTGGGAACCTGTGGTCCATGTACACACCTATCGGTGTGGGAGTGAACATACGTGTGAGGCTGTTCTGTGAATAGACATGTAGATCAGGGTATGTGCACTCCGCTGTGTATCCCCATATAATGAGTGTGCACACACGAGAGCCTGTGTTCCGCGTGTACACAGCCAAGTCAGCTCCCGGAGCCTGAATGTACTTGTTTGCCATGAGCACAGTGTGCGCACCCCCATGTACCTTGGGCACCTTCACTGGACAGGGAGTGCATGCTGTTCCTGGTTGCCCCTGGGAAGCGGGCTGGGTCCTGGTGTGGGAGCTGAGGGGATGCTCCCCTGAATGCCCCCGAGCCCTGGAGCTGGCCTACCGCAGGGGGTGCTGGGAGCTGGCAGGAAAGAGGAAGTGGTATCAAGAGGCCCTGACAGGGCTGAGGCTCAGGAAGAAGGCGGGGCCCTCACCCTGGACCCAGGATGGCGGAGCCTGATCCCCCTAAGGACCAGGAACTGGAGGTGGGGGCTGGGTTCCTTTGGTGGGCTGGTGGAAGAGGACCCCAAATAGGACAGGTGGGGTGGGCAGGAGACTGGGCCCTATCCTCCATACCTCTTTATTTTGGACTGAGGAGAGGACATAGGGCCCTGCCCTCTGAGCTCTCAGTTTGAAGGAAGAAAACATTTGGGGCCCTTCCGGGCTTCCAGGTTGGGGCGGGTAGAGAAGGAAGGAGGTGAGGCTTGTGCTCCGGAAACTCCTAGTTTGAAGGGCTGCTGGGAGAGGCGGGTCTACCTTTGAGACCTTAGGATGGGACAACAGGGGAGGGAAGACAGCCTCACCTCAGCACCTTTTCATTTGGGAGGCAGCACAAGAGAAATCAGGCCTATTTTGAAGACTTCCTAATTTGGGGAGACATCAGAGAGCAAGCAGGCCCTTCCTTTGGGACCTCCTATTTTGAGAGGACATCAGACAAGAAATGGCGCCTACCTTCGAGGTCTTCTAGTTTGGGGGGGATTGTAGAGGGAAGGTCAGGCATACACTTGACAGCCCCTAGTTTTGGGGGACAGTACTAGATCCTCTGCCTGAGGATCTCCTGCTTTGGGGGAAATAGTAGAAAAGAGACAAGGTCTTATTGGAACTTCATAGTTTGGGGGAAAGCAGAGGGAAACCAAGACTACTTTCAATAACCCCTAGTTTGTGGGCAGAAGTGAGGCTATGGAGTCTGCCTTCCAGAATCTTCCTGCAGGAGGAGTAGATGAAGGCAGAACTGTCCCTGTCTGAAGGTCCCTAGTCTGAAGGGATGGAGGCAAGAGAAGGCCCTGCCTTTGGCTGTCGTGGTTTGAGGGAGTGGGAAGCAGGGATAGGGCCCTAACCTCACCTCCCAGGCTGTAGAACAGGTCTTATCTTTGGGGGAGGGGGCTCCCAATCTGGGAGGACTCAAGGATGTTGGACTGAGGTGGCCTTCAGCCCAGAGCCATGCCCCACCAACCCTGCTCCATCCCACAGAGCGAGCCTCGAAGCTGGTCCCTGCTGGAGCAGCTGGGCTTGGCGGGGGCGGATCTGGCAGCCCCCGGGGTGCAGCAGCAGCTGGAGCTGGAGCGGGAGCGGCTGCGGCGGGAGATCCGAAAGGAGTTGAAGCTGAAGGAGGGTGCCGAGAACCTGCGACGGGCCACCACCGACCTGGGCCGCAGCCTGGGCCCCGTGGAGCTGCTGCTGCGTGGATCCTCACGCCGCCTCGACCTACTGCACCAACAGCTGCAGGAGCTGCATGCCCACGTGGTACTGCCTGACCCTGCGGCTGCTGTCCGTGGTGAGCTGGGCTACCTTGGGGACGAGGGGCTCTAGGGACTCTGAGTCTCCAAGTACAGTTAGAGCAAAGAGCAAAATCCACACTGCCACCACTCAGTCTTACCCAGATGTGAAGCTGTCTATAGCCACAGCATCCCACCCACCCACACCCAGGCATGTTGTCAGCACCCAGAGTCTCCTACACACCCACCCCTGGGCGTCCATGCTATCAGCACCCAGGGTCTCCCACACACCCACACCCAGGCATGCTATCAGCACTCAGAGTGTCTCACACAGTCACCCCAACAAACAGACAGTGCCCAAAGACTTACCAACATCCTGACATTACAAACACAGTCACACCAACACCTGAATGACACCTAAAGATGTCTACACTGTCATATGAACACACAGAGGATTTCATATCCAGTCACACTAGCCGCCTGAGATTCACTCACACCAGCCAGCACCCAAAGGCTTATCCACTGTCACATGAATACCCCAAGATTCTCGTATCCCACCACACCAACACCTGGACAATACCAAAGAGTCTCACACCCATTATTTCAACATCTAAAGACTCTCACGTACCATCTCACCAACCCCTGACTACACCTAATGCTACATACCTCACATCACTATCTAGAGACACTCATATGTCTCACCAACACCCGGACAACACTCCAAATTTATACACTGTCATGCACATATCCAGAGACCCACACCTAACCATCCAGCATGTATGGACCTGCACAGTCCACTAACAGTCAGACTGTACAGTCACGATGCCGTAAGCCTTGTTGAGACACCAACACCGGATCCTTCCACCCGCATGGACTGGATGCCTGGAGAAGATGCCGTCATGTCAGCCCTCCTGTTTAGAGGGCGGGGTTAAGTGCATATCCAGAATCACATCCAGTCCCATGTGACCTGGAGAGAGTCACACCAGTCTCCAGAGATTCACACACACACAGCCATCCAGTCGACTCTATCAACACCCAGACTCACAGAGTCATACCAGTACCCAGAGACTGGAGCGCATAGCTGTGTCCCCAGTCAGGAACAGCAGAGTCACCCCAACATCTGGAATCCCACACAGCCATTCTGACACCTCAGATGGGCCCACGTGCTGTGGTTCACAAACAGAATCACACAGAGCCATGTCAATGACTGTGAATTCCCACATGGAGTCACGCCTACCAACTTACACCTGGAGGCTTGCCTGAGTGCTGTCATGCTGGGTCCTGTCCCCAGCCCTGAGGGGGCTTCCCTGGGAGGGCCGGGGTGTTTGGAACCTTCCAGATGCTGGCTTGCCCTTCCTGCCTATCTGCTTGTTCTCCTGGACCCCGGTGGAGGGGAATGTGCAGGCTAGGCTGAGGGTAGATCCTGGGAGTTAGGACAAAATCCCACTGAGCAAGCCAAGGTAAGGGCTGAGGTGACTCTCTCCCCCTACCCCTACAGATGACCCCCAGTCTCCGGGTGCGGGCAGCACAGCCAGCCTGGCCACCAACCTGAACCTTGTAGCTGGCCTGGAGAAGCAGCTGGCCATTGAGCTGAAGGTGAAGCAGGGGGCAGAGAACATGATCCAGACGTACAGCCACGGCAGCACCAAGGTACCTCTTGTATGTGTGCACACCCGTATATACTCACTCACATGGACACGAAGGGCTTGGGGGCAGAGGGCGGGGGCCACTTTAAGCTGCCCCCACTGAAAGCTGTGACCCTCTGGGGTTTCCAAGGAGTGTCTGGTAAGGTTTGAACTGCTGACCATGTGATCAGTAGTCCAGTGCCATACCAGGATTCCAATTCTAACCATGTTGTTGTTGTTGTTAAGTGCTGTCGAGTCGATTCCGACCCATAGCGACCCTGTATAGGGTTTCCAAGGAACAGCTGGTGAGCTTGAACCACTGACCTTGCAGTTCAAACAACTTTGCAGTCTGACGCATTAGCCCACAGAGCCACACCAGGACTCCATAGGAAGCTCAAAACCAGGCAAAACTAATTTGTAGCAGTGGGATTCTGGGTATTGACTGGACGGGGCATGAAGGAACCTTCTGGGTGATGGTCAGTGTTCTATATTTTGGGCGGTGTGAGTAAAAATCCACTAGGCTGTGCACCTAAAACTCATGCGCTTTACTAAATATACATTGTTGTTAAGTGCGTTGAGTTGATTCCGACTCATAATGACCCTGTGAAGGGTTTCTGGGGAGCAGCTGGTGAGTTTGAACCACCAACCTTACAGTTAGCAGTTCAGTACTTATCCTATAGAACTACCCAAGAAACTCTTAAGGAATAAGGGCATGAGTGGAGCGTGAGGTCCCTGCCTAGAAAAGCAGCGTCCGTGGCAGGGAGAGACAGAGCAGTTACGGGCTCTAGGCCCATGGACTTAGAAAGGCTGAGTGCTTGTGGACAGGAGGCTGGCTGATAGAACGTGGACATTTAATTTGGACATTTAGATGACCATGTGTTTTCAAGTGTACACCAGATATTTTTGCCTTTTTCATTTATGAAATATAAGATGTAAATGGGGAGCCACAGGAAAGAAGTGGGAGAAATGTCGCAGAGAGGATTGTAATTAAAAAAAAGAAAATCGTATGAAACACAATTGGACTCTCTACCAGATGGGTCACCTGAGTTGGAATTGACTTGACAACAATGATTTTCATTTACATTTTTTATAGCTAGAACCACCTAGTGTGTCCTATTTTCTCACCCCAAGTTGTTGCTCTGGGTTTATTAAAGCACCCAGGAATACCTATCTTTGGGTAAGGATTCCTCAGGGGGTCCCAGTTCTCAGCTTCTGTGACCTGGCAAGCGGGTACCCAGGTCAGGACCTGGGGGTTCCCAGTGGAGCACTCTTGCAGTCAGATGACCCAGCTCCATGACAAGGCATGGATCTTCAACTGAACACCACTGCATCTTTTGTGGTTGTGTGCCATCGAGTTGGTTCCGAGAAGAGAATGGTGGATTTGAACTGCTGACCAGTGCTTATCCTACAGTGTTAGGGGTTAGGGTTGGGCTAGGGCTAATACTTTTGTGTGTTTTCTTTACTTTCATCAATTTTTCTCAAAATTAATTGAAGGTACCTAAATGTTCTTGTTGTTAAGTGCCATCAAGTCGGTTCTGACTCATAGCCACCCTGTGAAGGGTTTCCAAGGAGCAGCTGGTGGGTTTGAGCCACCAACCTTGGTGTTACCCTATAGCGCCCTTTAAAATTCCTTATCAAGTAATTCTGATACCATTTCTGATATTATATTTTCTGACTGTATTTTGGTCACTTGTTTGAGGCACTGTCTTGTTTCTTCGTGTAAGCTGAAATTGTCTCTTTTCTCCGAGACACTGTGGTGGTTGGTGGTTATGTGGTTATGCCACGGTGTCGGTTCTGACCCATAGCGACCCTGCACAGGGTTTCCGAGGCTGTAAATCTTTACGGGAGCAGAAAGCCTCATCTTTCTCCCGTGGAACAGCTGGTAGTTTCGAACTGCTGACCTTGCGGTTCGCAGCCTGATTCATAACCACTACGTTATCAGAGCTATGGTGTCATTATATTTATATTTAATTGATGGTTGTGTGTTGGCATGTTCTTAGGCACTCACCACCTGTCTCCTGGTGGATATGCTAGAGACTGGAAGTCTGAACACAGTTCTGTTTATTGTTATTGTTAAGTGCCATTAAGTCGACTCTAACCCATAGCAACGCTGTACAAGGTTTCTAAGGAGCAGCTGGTGGGTTTGGACTGCTGACCTTGTGGTTCAAATCAACTTGCAGTCCAGGGCTTTATTCTACAGCGCCACACCCGGACTCCACTGAATGTTAGACCTCACCAACTCAGAGGCAATACAGACGAGGGGGCTTAAAAATATTTGTAGAAAAATTCTGTTATCTTTTCATTCCTTTTCCATGACTTGTATTCACTTTTTGAAGCCTCCTGGTATATACCAGGCATGTAATAAATGCTAATAAAAAGCATTTACTGACAAAAACACACCCTTGGATCTGACTAGCTGTTTCTCAACCTTTCCTTCATGATCTGCCTCCCAGCAAGGAACCTTTTTAGACATTTTTTTCTAACCATTCTGCCCCATGAAAATTTTGGTGCTGACTTGATGGCAGCTAACAATGACAACAACAAAATGTACGTAGTATAAAATTTAACATTGTTATCATTTAAAGGAGTTTTGGTGTGGTGCTGTAGGATGAGCAGTGGACTGCTAGCCACAGGGTTGGTGGTTCAAATCCACCAGACGCTCCTCAGATACACTACATAGGGTTGCTGTGAGTCAAGAGCATTTAACAATACAACAGCAGTCATTTAATAGAGAACAATTCAGTGTCATTAGGGATACTCATCACCACTATTTCCAGAAGTTTGTTCCCCCAAACAGATGCTCAGTATCCCTAAAGCAGGAACTCCCCATCCACCCCACCCAACCCCCTGCCCCTGCCAGTGTCTCATCTCCTTTCTGTCTCTATGGCTTTGCCTATTCTGACCATTTCATATAAACGGACTCATAGGATGCATGGCCTTTTGTGTCTGGCTTTCTCTCCTGGAGCATAATGTCTTCAAGGTTTGTCTACACGGTACCACTGCTTCATTCACTTTTTGCTCAGACAGTTCACTGTGGTGTTAATCCATTCATCCATTGGTGGACACTTGAGTTGTTCCCACCTCTTGGCTCTTGTGAACCATTTTGCTGTGGACACGGGTGTGTAAGTTTTTGTCTGAACACCACCCATGTGTGGTGCAGTGGTGAAGCGCCCAGATGCTAACCAAAAAGTCAGTGATTTGAACCCGCCAGCTCCTCTGGAGAAGAAAGATGCAGTCTTCTGCTTCTGCACAGATTTGCAGCCTTGAAAATCCCACGAGGTAGTTATGCTCTCTCCTGTAGGTTGCTATGAGTTCGAATTCAACTCAATGATAATGGGTTTGTTTTTGGCTTTTTCTCAAAAAGCACCCATGAATTTTTTTTTTTTTTTTTTTGTAATTGCAGTGAAAATATACACAACAAAACCTTCATTGGTTTAATATGTACAAATATAGGCCATAAAATTTCAGTCTTGTAGATGAACTATGTTTCTACTCTTGTACTGTATGGATAGCTATGCTTTGTACATGGAACGTGTAAATGTTTTTGTTCCTGTCTGTCTAATTTCTAGTCCTATGGGAATGACTTGAGGAACCCTGGTAGTACAGTGGTTAATGGAAAGATTGTTGGTTTGGATCCACCAAGTGCTAGGTGGGAGGAAAGACCTGGCAATGTGTTCCCATAAAGATTGTTGTTGTTGTTAAGTGCCATTGAGTCATTTCCAGCTCAACGTGAACCTATGTAGGGTTTCCAAGGAATAGCTGGTGAATTTGAACCTCCAAACTGAAATATTACAGCCTAGGAAATCTTATGGGACAGTTCTCCTTTGTCTGATGGGACAATTCTTACTATGAGTCAGAATTGACTCAGTGGCAATGAGTTTGGCTTTTTTTGGGGGGCATGGGGTGGGGAATGATATGACCCCCATTGAATATTCTTGGACTAGATACTCGTCCTGTATGAACAGAAACACAGCATAAAATAGATGGGAAACTCCACAGCTAATTCTCATACCTAAACACACACAGGGTCCTGGGCTTTGTCTGGTTGTGACCATACCTTGAATCCCAAACATAGCCCCTTGCTTCCTGCACACTGTCTCACACCCCCTAGTCGCTCAGAGACTCACCACATGCTGCCGTCAGGGCGACCCCAGCCCCGGAGCCAGATGTGTGACATCCCAAGCACTAACTATAGTACCTGATGTGTGCAGGGCCTGGCTCAGCTCTGCATCTTCAGTCCTTGGTCCACTGGGATCGGTACTATTCACATCCCCATTGTGCAGATGAGGAAATTGAAGCCCAGCCAGGTTGAGTGGCTTGCCTGAGGTCACCCAGCTGGAAAATGGCTGATTCAGGATTGGAACCTGTGTATTGCATCACTACACCCAGGAACCTGTGGAACTTGTGAATGTACAAACTGTCACACACACACACACACCCCAACACACAGAGTGTGGAAGAAGGGCCTGTGGTCCAGCTCCAGCTGCCTAGCCTCCCCCTTACAGGCTGTCTCTGCCTCCAGGACCGCAAGCTGCTGCTGACCGCCCAGCAGATGCTGCAGGACAGCAAGACCAAGATCGACATCATCCGGATGCAGCTCCGCCGGGCACTGCAGGCTGGGCAGCTGGAGAGCCAGGCAGCCCTGGAGGAGACCCAAGGTGAGTCCCCACCCTAAGACAGATGGCCTGCCCCTGGCCTGTAGGCTTCAGCTTCCAGTCCACCAGAAGCCCCTTTCAGAGGCAGCGGGGTGGATGCCTGACTCATTATGCAATGGGGACCTACTCTTGATCCTCTCTGGGTCTCAGTTTCCCATTTGTCCCTGGTGAGGTTTGAACTAGATCAGGTGCTGGCCTGATCCTGTCGCCTGTTACTATAAATAAAGTTTTATTGGCATACAGCAATGCCCACGTATTTACTGTCATTCATGGCTGTTTTTGTACTATAAATCATAGTTGAGTAGTTGCAAAAGAAACTGTAAGACCAGCAAAGCTGAAAATATTTCCTGTCGTACTCTTAAAAAAAAAACACACATTTGCTGCCCTATATAGGATCACGTGTGTGTCTTGTGGATGTGGTTTCCACTGTGTGTATAGAACTATGTGTAGCCACACTGTATGTGTGTACATATGCATTTTTGCCTATGTTTGGGTGCCCTGGGGTGTATCACATGACTGTGTTGAGATTGTGACCTGAATTTGGGACAGGGTCTTGATTGTATTGTATGCAGGGGTAACTGTGTCTGTGTGTGTCAGTGTTGTTATGATTTTTGTGGGGACAAGGGGCTGTGTATATGCCCTTTTAATAGTAAATGGGTGTGACTGTGTGCCAATAAAACTTTGTGTGTCCCTATGACAGGTGGGTCTGTCAGTTGATGGAGGCATTACTACTGGAATGATGGTGTGTGTCTCTCTAGGTGGTGTGATTGTCCATACTATGAATCTGTACCTTTCATCTGTCAGTTTATTGTACTGTGGTGGCTTGAGTGTCCCTGTGATGCTGGAAGCTATGCCACCGGTATTTCAACTGCCAGGATTGGTTTCACTGGCGAGTCTAGGCTAAGAAAGACTGGGAAAAAGGACCTGGTGATATAGGTCTGCAAAGTTTGGCCAGTGTCAGCCGTATGAATAGCCGCAGAACATTTCCTGATGTAGTGCTAGAAGATGAGCCCTGCAGGGTGGACGGCACTCAAAATACAAGTGGCGAAGAGCTGCCTCCTCAAAGTAAAGTGGACCTTGGTGATGTCATGGGCAAAGCCTTCATTTTCTACTATGGCATGATTCAAAATGAAAGGAAGCAGGTGCAAACACCCATTAGTAACTGGAACATTGGTTTTAGGTGCCATTGAGTTGGTGCTGTCTCACAGTGACCCTCTGCACAATAGACCGAAACCTTACAATCGTTGCTACATTTGAGCCCATTGCTGCTGCCACTGTGCCAGTCCATCTCGTTGGCATCTTCCTCTTTTCCTTTGACCCTCCACTTTAACAAATATGATATCCTTCTCCAGGGACTGGTCCCCCTGATAATATGTCCAAGTAGATGGAAAATCCACAACTGAAAAATTCTGACTTCCAAGGAGCGTTCTGGCTGTACTTCTTCCAAACAGATTGGTTTGTTCTTTTGGAAGTCCATGGTGCTCTTAATATTCTCCTCCAACAACATGACTCAAATGCATCGATTCTTCTATGGTCTTCCTTATTCACCGTCTAACTTTCGCATGCATATGAGGTTATTGTAAATACCATGGCTTGGATCAGATGCATCTTAATCTTCAAAATGACATCTTTGCTCTTCAACACTTTAAAGAGGTCTTGTTGCAGAAGATTTGCCTAATGTCATTTGATTTCTTGACTGCTGCTTCCATGAGTGTTGATAGTGGATTCGAGCAAAATGAAGTCTTTGACAACTTCAATCGTTTCTCCATTTATATGGATGTTGTGAGGATTTTTGTTTCTTTACATTGAGGTGTAACCCATACCGAACGCTGTGGTCTTTGATCTTCATCAGTAAGTGTTTTAAGTCCTCTTTGCTTTCAGCAAAAACATTGTATCATGAGCATATCTCAGGTTGTTAATGAGTCTTTCTCCAATCGGATGCCACATTCTTCTTCATATAATCCAGCTTCTTGAATTATTTACTCAGCATAGAAATTGAATAAGTATGGTGAAAGAATACAACCCTGGTGTATACCTTTCCTAATTTTAAACCATTAAGTGTTGTTCTTTTCGAACATCTGCATTTGTTTTATGTATGGGTTCCTTATGAGCTAATTAAATGTGCCAGAATACCCGTTCTCAGCAATGTTGTCCACAGTTTGTCATGATCCACACAATTGAAAGCCTTTGTATAGTCAATAAATATAGGTAAACATCTTTCTGGTATTCTCTGCTTCCAGCCAAGATTCATCTGACATCAGCGGTGATATCCCTCGTTCTACGTCCTCTTCTGAATCTAACTTGAGCCTCTGGAAATACTCTATTAATGTATGGTTACAGCCATTTTTGTATTATCTTTAGCAAAATTTTACTTGTATTATATATTAATAATGTTTTCTGATAATTTCCGCATTCCATTGTATCACCTCACTTTGGAAAGGATACAAATATGAATTTCTTCCAGACAGTTGGCCAGATAGCTGTCTTCCAAATTTCTTGGCATAGGTGAGTGAATGCCTCCAGTGCTGTATCAGTTTGTTGAAAGATTGCAATTTGTATTCTATCATTCCCAGAGCCTTGTTCTTTGCCAATGTCTTCAGTGCACCTTGAACTTCTTCCTTCAGGATCATTGGCTCTTGATCATATGCCACCTCTTGAAATGGTTGAACACTGACCATTTATTTATTATTATGATTTGAGTTTTTAGTGTGAATTGAGTGATAGTTTACATGGGAGGACATCAGCTTTACACTCATCCTATTGTATTTCGTTCATTGCCATGATTACCATCCCCTCTATGCATCATCAAACAACCAAAGGGTACACCCTGCAAGCCTGCGCCCTGGCTGTCAGTACACAGCCCCTCTCCCTCCCTGAGCCCAGAGTCCCCAGCCGCTCCATCTCTCCACAGCATTGACCATTTATTTTTGGTACAGTGACTGTGTGTATTCCCTCCATCTTCTTTTGAGGCTTTCTGCATCATTCAGTATTTTGCCCGTAGAATCCTAATATTGCAAGTCGAGGCTGGAATTTTTTCTTAAGTTCCCTCAGCTGGACAAATGTTGAATATTTCCTTTGATTTCTAACTCCAGGTCTTTACAGATTTGCTTATAATATTTGAGCTTGTCTTCTTGAACTGATCTTTGAAATTTTCTATTCAGCTCTTTTACCTCTTCATTTCTTGCATTTGCTTTAACATCTCTATGCTGGAGTGAGTTTCAGAGTCTCTTCTGGCATCTATTTTGGCCTTTTCCTTCTTTCTTGTCATAATAACCTTTTGATTCTTCCTGTATGATGTTCTTGTTGTCATCCACAACTCTTCTTGTCTTTGGTCTTTAGTGTCTCATGCATCAAATCTGTTCTTCAGATGATCTCTAAATTCAGGTGGGATATGTTCAAGGTCATATGTTGGCTCTCATGAACTTGTTTTCATTTTCTTCAGCTTCAGTCTGAATTTGCATGTGAGCAATTGATGGTCTGTTCCACAGTCTGCCCTTGGCCTTATTTCGGCTGATGATATGGAGCTTTTCCACCATCTCTTTCCACAGATGTAGTCAATTTGATTTCTGTGTATTCCATCTGGTGAGGTCCATGTTGTTTTAAAAAGGTATTTGCAATGAGGAAGTCATTGGCCTTGCAAAATTCCATCATGTGATCTCCAGCATTATTTCTGTCACCCAGGCCATATTTTCCAACTACTGATCCTTCCTCTTTGTTTCCAACCTTTGCATTCCAATTGCCAGTAATTACCAAATACATTTTGATAGCATGTTTGATCAATTTCACACTGAAGAAGCTGGTAGAATTCTTCAATTTCATTGTCACTGGCTTTAGTGGTTGGTAAGTAAATTTGAATAATAGTGGTATTAGCTGATCTTCGTTATAGGCATGTGGATATTATCCTATCACAGACAGCGTTATACTTAAAGATGTTGTTGTTGTTGTTGTTAAGTGCCGTTGAGTCGGTTCCGACCCATAGCGACCCTGTACAGGGTTTCCGAGGGTGTAAATCTTTACGGGAGTAGAAAGCCTCCTCTTTCTCCCGCAGAGCGGCTGGTAGTTTCGAACCGCTGACCTTAAGGTTCGCAGCCCGATTCGTAACCACTACGCTACCAGAGCTCCTTATACTTCAAGATAGATCTTGATATTTTCTTTTTGATGATGAATGCAACACCATTCGTCTTTAATTTTCCATTCCTGGCACAGTAAACCATGTGGTTGTCATATTCAAAATGGCCAACACCAATCCATTCCAGCTAACTAATGCCTAAGATATTGATATTTATGCATTCCATTTCATTTTTGACAATTTCAAATTTTACTGGATTCATACTTCATACATACCATCTTTCGTTTATTAATGGATGTTTGCAGCTGTTTCTCTCCATTTTGAATTGTGCCCCATCAACAAATGAAAGTCCCGAAGACTTTACTGCATTCATGTCATCACAGTCAGCTCTACTTTGAAGAGGCAGCTCTTTCATAGTCATATTTTGAGTGCCTTCCAACCTGAGGGGCTCATCTTTCGGCGCTATATCTGGCAATATTCTAGTGCTCTTCAGTTTCAGTATTTAATATTCTGGTGCTGACAGTGTTCCACTGCTATTCATAAGGTTTTCAGTTACTACATATTTGGAAGTAGCCCATCTCTCCTTCTTCCTAGTGTGTCTTCATCTGGAAGATCAGCTGAAACCTGTCCACCATGGGTGAGCCTACTGGGATTTGAAATACTGGGGCATGGCTTTCAGAATCATAGCAACACCCAAGCCCCCACAGTACGACAGACTGACAGATGAGTGGTGGAACTGGAATCTAGAATGTCTGAAGTATGAATCTAAGAAAATTGAATACTGTTAGAAATGAAATGGAACACTTGAAGGCTGCTGTTTTAGGCATTGTTCGAAGTTGTTGGGTTGGTTCTCACTCACAGTTACCCTAGGTAACAGAGTGAACACTGCCTGGTCCTACACCATCCTCAAAATCCTTGCTCTGTTGAGTGCATTGCTACAGCCAGTCTGTTGGTCTGTCTCATTAAGGCTCCCCCTTTTCCTAGACCCTCTACTATACCATGCATGATGTCCTTCTGCAGGGACTGATACTTCCTACTAACCTGTCAGAAGTGTGAGAGATGAAGTCTCACCGTCCTAGCTTTCAGATGTACTTCTGCCAACACAAAGTGCTTTGTTCTTTTGGCAGTCCATGGTACTTTCAATATTCTTTTCCACCACCACAACTCACATGCATCAATTCTTCTGTGGTCTTCCTTACTCATTGTCCAGCAATCACATGTACATGAGGAAATAGTCGTTAATGAGCTGAAATGGACTGGTATTGACCATTTTGAGTAACTTTGGTCCACTATTCTGGGAATGCCAAATTGAAGAGGAGAATCGTCAAAAAGTTCAAGATGGATCTTGAACTACAGTTCTTTCAATGATGGGATAATATCCACATACCAATAAGGAAGATCCGCCGGAGAAAGATGAGGCATTCTGCTCTCTCAAAGATTTAAAGCCTTGGAAAGCCTATACTGGGTCACTATGAGTCACAACTAACTTGATGGCACTTAACAACAATAACATAAAGACCAGCCAGAATGCACCTTAGAAGCAAGCATGGTGAGACGTCATCTCCCATACTTCAGACATATTATCACAAGGGCCCAGTCCCTGGAGAAGGACACTATGCTTGGTAAAGTGCAGGGTCAGCAGAAAAGAGAAATATCCCCATTGAGAGGAATTGGCACAGTGGCAGCAGCAGTGAACTCAAGTGTAACAGTTGTGAGGATGCTGTAGGACCAGACAGTGTTGCGTTGTGTTGTGTAGAGGGTCACTATGAGTCAGAATCAATTTGGCGGGACCACACAACAACAAGAAGGAAGACCCGTTAATATCAAATTTATACCCTGATTTTGTTATCTAATACCGCTAAGCAGACATACCACAAGTGGATGGCTTCGTTGGCTCACAGTTTAGGAGGCTAGATTTACGAAATCAGAGCTGGTTCCTTGGACGTCTTTATGCGACTTGGTAACTGTCTTGCTCCATCTCTGTTCCTAGCTTGCATAAATCTCTTTTATGTCTTAAGGGATTGATTTAAAACATATTCTAGAAAAATCCTGTTTCATTAACATAACAAAACAACTCATTCCCTAATGGGATTATAACCACAGGCATAGAGGAATTATAACTCATATTTTGGTGGGGACACAATTCAATCCACAATATTCTACCCCTTGTCCCCCCCAGATTCATGTTCTTCCCATGTACAATACACATTTACCCCATCTCATCATCTCAAAAGTTTTCAATCAATTCCAGGTCCAAAATCTTATCTTCTGGATCATCTAAATCAAGTATGGGTGAGACGTTAGGGGTTTTCATTGCACTCTGGGGCAGAATTCCTCTTCATCTGTGAACCTGTGAAATGTAGACTATAAGTTATCTGTATGTATGCTAGAGCTGGACATTGGACATCCTCTGAGGAGCTTTAGACATGTTATTTATCAGGCAGGAGCAGTCCCCTGGCAAAGGACATTATGTTTGGTAAAATTGAGGGTTAGTGTAAAAGCAGAAGACCCTTAATGAGCTGGGCTGTAACAATGGGTTCATGCAGGTGAGGATGTTGCAGAACTGCAGTGTTTTCTTCTGTTGCACCAAGGGTCATTATGAGTCAGAACTGACTCAATGGTACCATGAATCTATGTGGGTTTGTGATGGCATAGTTGTGTTTCAGTGGCTCTGGATAACATAGTACTCGTGAGTGACAGTGTGACTCTGTCTCTGTCCATGTAAGAGTCTGGTTGCGTGAGTGCTGTGTGACAGCAGGTCTGGGGTGACAGTGTGACTGTTCATAAGACACTGTACCCATGAATATCAGGGTTCGTGTGACTGTCTGTGCACTGTGAGCACCACATGCCTGTGGTGATAGTGTGACTGTGTGCCCCCGTGTGAGCTTGGGAGGTCGTCCCAGTCACTTACAGCCATGGGTGTGACCACAACCTTGGGCCTGTGGCTGCTGATTTCCCTCTATCTGTGTGACATGGTGTCTTGTGCCAATCTGTGACTTCAGGCTGTGTGTGCTGCCAGCCTGTTGTTCTGTGACCTAGAGTCTCTGGACTTGTGGGTACTAGCCTGTGTGGCAGTGTAATGACATTTCTTTGCTTGTCCAGGAGCCTCATCCATGTGGCAGCGTGATTAGGTGCCTAGGACTCTCCCTGGTTGGGGTTAGAGCCCTGAGCATTTGTGCCATAGTGTAACTGGTCCCTCTTCTGGGCCCAGTGCCCAGACACAGAGGTGTTGGTGTGTTGTGATGGTGTGGGCTGACCTATGGCAGTGCTCCTCTGCATTCAGGTGGCAGGCCTAGATCTGTGTGACAGTGGTGATGGTGTTCCCATTCCCCGGGGAGGGTGGGAAGGGTGGTGGGACGTGTACCTGGTCCTGCCAGAGGCTGCCTGTGTACACTTTGTGTTAGTTGATCCGAATCTGCTAATTTGCTTCACCGCCCTGTTTCTGCAGGGGGTCCAGACCTCGGGGCTGTGGAGCTGCGCATTGAGGAGCTGAGGCACCACTTCCGAGTCGAGCATGCGGTGGCCGAAGGCGCAAAGAATGTGCTGCGCCTCCTCAGTGCAGCCAAGACGCCAGACCGCAAGGCGGTCAGCGAGGTGAGAGGTGGGGCCTTCGCAGGGGTGGGGCCTAAGCAAAGGGGTGGGGCCTGTGGGACCAAAACTGTACTGGCCTTGTCTGGGGTGGAGCGTAACCAAGAGGCGGTATGCTATTAGTGGTAAGGCCCAGTGATGGGGGCAGCTCCTCAACTGGCCGGACCTTGGCAAAGGATGTTTTCTGAGTGATGGGACCTGGGCTTGTGCAGGGACCTAAGCCTGGGCCAGGCAGTTGTAAGAGGGCTCTGACTGGGAGGGGCCTCAGCGAGGGTTGAGGCCGATCCTTGGAGGAGCCCTGGATTAGAGCCAAGATAGTTTGGGATCCAGGCTTCTAGAGAGAAGGAGCCTAGGATGAGAGTTAAACATTCTGGAGCAGAACCTGGGTTTACACTAGGGGGTAGGTCCCCCTGCACCCCCAGCTCGACTGCCTCCCAGCCCGACCTCCTTGCTGCAGGCCCAGGAGAAGCTTACCGAATCCAACCAGAAGCTGGGGCTGCTGCGGGAGGCGCTGGAGCGGCGTCTCGCCGAGCTGCCAGCCGACCACCCCAAGGGAAGGCTGCTGCGCGAGGAGCTGGCTGCGGCTTCATCCACCTCCTTCAGCGTCCGCCTGGCCGGGCCCTTCCCCGCCACGTACTACAGCACCTTGTGCAAGCCAGCACCGCTCACAGGTGGGCCCCGACCCCTGCAGCTCTAGATGCACCTCCCAGCAGATTCCTGTACCCCCAGCTCTTGTCATAAGGGCCTCCCAGCACCAGGACACTATATTGCATCTGGGACCCTCCCATCCACAGCCCTAGGTCACCACTCTCCCGGACAGGGACCCACACACACACCCTGGAATCTTCAGCCCACCTTGTCCTCTAGTTCTGGATTTCGGCTCTTGTCCTTGTTCCACTCCAGTCCTCCTCACCTGGCACCCCAACCTGACCCTGTCTTGTGCCCTTCAGCCCCAGTTTCTTAGCCCAGAACATCAGCTGTAGCCATTGAACCCAAACTTCTGAGCCCCCAGTCCAGCCAGCCTCACCCCTCTGACCAGACCAGTATGCCCAGTCCTACCTTAACTTCCACCAGTTCTACTCGGCTCTACCTGTCCAGGACCTCTGGTGTCCCTACACCCCAGTATCCAGCACCCCTCCCTCCCAAGCCCGGACTGCCACAACCTGAGCACTGAGGTCTCTTGTTCCACATTTCTGGCCTGGGACACAGCCATCCATGTCTCAGACCCCTTCCCAATCCCACCCCCACCCCCCCACTCCCCATTTTGGACGTGTTTACTTTGCCTGCACTTCCCCTGGCCTGCCCCAGATGCAGCCCCCACTGAGCCTGCCCCTCCCACAGGGACACTGGAGGTGCGTGTGGTGGGCTGCAGAGACCTCCCAGAGACCATCCCCTGGAACCCCTCGCCCTCAGCCATGGGCTCTGGGACTTCTGACAGCCGGACCCTCTTCCTGAGCCGCCAAACCCGGGGGCTTTACAGCCGGAGCGGAAGTCTTAGTGGTCGGAGCAGCCTCAAAGCGGAAGCTGAAAATGCAGGCGAGTGGAGCGTCACGGAGCCCAGAGGATTGAGATGGAATGTGTTGTGGGGTGGCCTGGGCTACCCCACATTTGTAACACTTCAAAAGCTAATGCGTATAGTCAAAAATGTACATAAAAAAGAATAACAAGAAATAGAACATTGCCAACTCCGTAGAAGCCCTTAGTACCAATTCCTCAACTCTGTTCTAGAAGAAGCTTCTCTCTTGACTTAAAATTCTCATTCCCTTGCTTTTCTGGATTATTTTTGCTCTGTGTATGCTTCTCAGAACACTACGCATATAAGTTTAATTTTGCCTGGCGTTTGAACTTTGTATAGATGGAGTGATGCAGAATGTATTGCTTTCATTCATTGGTATTTGGGAAACTCACCCTTATCGTTGAATGCAGCCATCACTCATTCAGTGTTCTTGCTGTTTGAGTAGCTCCTGTGTTAGATTGAGCCATATCAAACTGTTGAGTACTTTAACAATTTAAAAATAGTTAAATCATCAGTTTCATAGTTGATTCAGTGTAATAAGACTATACCACAATTTGTATATTAGTTCACGTGTTAATGGTCTGTTGGATGTTTCTAGATTGGAGCTACTATGTAAGCATTAAGGAGCTCTGGCAGCATAGCGATTATGAATCAGGCTGCTGACCTCAAGGTTTGAAACAACCAGCTGTTCCATGGGAGAAAGATGAGGCTTTCTGCTCCCATAAGGATTTACAGCCTCGAAAACCCTACACAGTCGGAATCGACTCCACAGCACAGAACATAAACATTGTGTATATGTGTGTCTCTTGCTGTAGACTTACATCATTTTTCTAGGGTAACTACTTAGGAGTATATTATTGGAATTTCATGTAAAATAAAAATTAGTTTGGATCCCTACTTCATACCACACACAAAAATCAACTGGAAAAAAGGACAAAACTTTGAGCAGATATCACAGCCGGTGTTATCAGGGAAGTAGGGAAATCTCTGTAGGCAAGAACCCCCACTCCCCACATTTTTTAACAAGGACCGTTCCCAGAATTTGTTGATGCCCCCTTCCCTCTACAGGTGATGTCAGCACTGTACTGAAGCTTGATAACACGGTGGTGGGACAGACGTCCTGGAAGCCATGTGGTCCCAGTGCCTGGGACCAGAGCTTTACCCTGGAGCTGGAGAGGGTAAGCTGAGATGGGGACAACAAGGCTTACAGGAGGAGGGCTTCTGGGCCTTAGACACCCCAAGTGACAGCCCTCTCCCTCTCCCTCAGGCACGGGAATTGGAGTTGGCTGTGTTCTGGCGTGACCAGCGGGGCTTGTGTGCCCTCAAATTCCTGAAGTTGGAGGATTTCTTGGACAATGAGAGACATGAAGTACAGCTGGACATGGAACCTCAGGGCTGCCTGTTGGCTGAGGTACAGCTCCAAGCCCTGACCCCTAACCCCCAAGACACAAAGAATCCCAGGGCTGCCTTGTGGCTGAGGTATAGCCCTGACTCAGACGAAAATGCTTCCTTCCTTTGTACCCCCAGTTTCTGGAAGGGGATGATGTTTTTTTTAGTTGGTCTCTGCACTTTGATAGAAGAGTACATATAACTTGTCATATTAGTGACATGACTTTAGCTATGGTTGATTTTGTTGACGTAGAATATTTTTAAAAAACACACAGTTTTACCAAGTCAGAAGAAACAAACAAGAACAAAGCAAAAATGAATGTTATGTCATGTTGTATCATTGTCACCAGAACTGCAGTTAGGTACAGAAGGATTCTTCTGCAGTGGCGTTGGGATTAAATCAAAATGTCCCAGCTCCAGTGCTATGGACGTTTGGGGCTGCGCAGTGTCTGTGGTGGAATGTGTCCTGTGCATGTAGAGTAGTTAGCAGCATCCTGTCCTTCACTCATTAGATGACAGTCGCATCCCACTCTCCCCAGTAATAACAACAAAAAAAAGTCTCCAGACATTGCAAAAAAAATGTCTCCTAGTTGAGGACCCCTGGTCTAAATAATGTTGATAATAATAATATTTAATGATAATACTGTCAGTTAACCCTTTATAGCACAGGCCCTATTCTAAATGCTTTACAGACATTCTAGAAAGTTCTTTACATTTGCCCCTTTCATACATGTGTGCCCCATTTTGTATATCTTCTTTTATTCCTACCCCTATGTAAAACTTCTTACATGAGTCAATAATTGAGGATCACTGAAAGAAAGATGAATAGAGAGAAAGTTCTGACTTCACTTGGTAGGGTAATGAAATGATTCTTTCATTGAGAAAACTCTCCAAAAGCAAGTGGTGAATGGCAGTAGGTGACTGAGGACAAATTTGGAAGCATTCCTCCTGGCCCATTAGTATCTTCTTTTATTCTTATGTCTCTACTAAAGTGCTGTCTAATTCAGTGGAGAACACTGGAGTTACAATTTTACTTAATAAAATTCTTTAAATTTGCTGGACACTGAATAAGAAAGACTGACGAAGACTGGGAGCATTTGAATTATGGTGTTGGCAAAGAATACTAAATAGTCCACGTTGTTGTTGTTAGGTGCCGTTGAATCAGTACCAACTCAAAGCGACCTGATGCACAACAAAACAATACACTGCCTGGTCCTGTGCCAGCCTCACAGTCGTTGCTATGTGTGAGCCCATTGCTGCTTCTACTGTGCCAATCCATCTCATTGGGGGTCTTCTGTTTTTTCTTGGACCCTCCACTTTGCCAAACATGATGTCTTTCTCCAGAGACTGGTCCCTGGAGATATGTCCGAAATATGAAGGATGAAGTCTGGCCATCCTGGCTTCTAAGGAGCATTCTGGTTGTACGTCTTCCAACACAGATTTGTTTATACCATAGACTGCCAGAAAAAGAAATAAACCTGTCTTGGAAGAAGTGCAGCCAGAATACTCCTTAGAAGGGAGAACAGCAAGATTCTGCCTCACGTTCTTTGGACATATTATCAGGAGGGACCAGTCTCTAAAGAAGGAAACCATGCTTGATAAAATAGAGGGTCAGAAGACCCTCAATGAGATAAACGACACAGTAGCTGCAATAAAGGCTCAAACCTAGCAGCGATTGTAAGTATAGCACACAACAGGCCAGGGTCTCGTTTTGTTGCATACAGCATTGACATGACTCGGAACCGACTTGATGGCAGCTAACAACAACAACAACAACAGTTTAGGAGAGACATTGATTCTACTTAATATAATTTTTCAAAATTTAAATGACCACATGTGGCTAATAGAGACAGTATTGAACACTGCAGTTATGTAATTTTAGTACCTTCTAGAATATGTTTGGGAGCCCTGGTGTGGCACTGTGGGTTAATGTGCTGGACTGCAAAGTTGGTTTGAACCACAGGGTCAGCAGTTCAAATTTACCAGCCGCTACTTGGAAATCTTATACAGCGGTCGCTATGGGTCGGAACCAACTGGTTGGCACTTAACAACAAGAAGGATATGTTTGGGAGGCCTGGTGTGGCGCTGTGGGTTAATGCGCTGGACCGCAGGGTCGGTTTGAACCACAAGATCGGCACTTCATGCTCATCAGCTGCTCTTTGGAAACCCTATACAGGGTCGCTATGAGTCAGAATTGACACAGTAGCACTTAACAACAACAGTTAACAGAATGTATTTGAGTTTGGGAAAATAAACCAGATCAGTGGCTTCCAAATGTGAGTGGCCACTAGCCTCACCTGGAGGAGTTGTTGAAACAGATCACCAAAACCCCAACCACAGCCCCCTTCAGCGTTTCTGATCGGTCGGTTGAGGTTGAGGTGGGGGCCGAGAAAGCATTGTGAATGCGTTCCCAGGTGATGCTGATGCTGATGCTGGAGAGGCACAGCACTAGCTACTGTAGGATCGAGTCCATCTTGGTGGATCAGATTCCTCCCTGGTGCCTTTGTAATATGGCAGGCACCTCAGGCAGTTGCCCACTGGCAGTGGATTGGTTTTTGGCCCCTTAATAATGTCCCATGGAGTCCTGGTGTGGCACTGTGGGTTAATGTGCTGGACTGCAAAGTTGGTTTGAACCACAAGGTTGGCGGTTCAAGCTCACCAGCTGCTCCTCGGAAACCCTATACAGGGTCGCTATGGGTCAGAACTGACTCGATGGCACTTAACAACAACATTATTGTCCCATGGTACTCTGGGATTGGTTGTGATGCCACAGTAGTATGAACTGCCTGGAGGTTTGGATGCACACACCTCTCCTCCTAAAATCTTCCTCCCTGAACTGCCCAGATTCGCATGGTGAGGAGTCCTCACCTTTCCCTTTCCCTGCAGGTCACCTTCCGGAACCCTGTCATTGAGAGGATCCCGAGGCTCCGAAGGCAGAAGAAAATTTTCTCCAAGCAGCAGGGTGAGGGTCTGAGCCAGGTTGGGTGAGGCCTGGGGTCCTGGGCAGTGTCATGTCCAGTGACACCTGCCCCTTCCCTTCAGGGAAGGCATTTCAGCGCGCCAGGCAGATGAACATTGACGTTGCCACGTGGGTACGGTTGCTTCGGAGGTTCATCCCCAATGCCACAGCCACGGCCACCTTCAGTCCAGGGGCTTCACCAGGACCTGAGGCCCGGTCCACAGGGTAAGCAGGAGGACCCTGGGGTCCTGGCTGCCCCTTGCTGCTTACCAGGGTGCTGGGTCCCAGACACGCCCTTTCCCTCTGCAGCAGTGACATCTCTGTAGAGAAGCTGCGTCTTGGGTCCCACTCCGACAGCTCACCCCAGAAGAGTCCATTGGAGCCTCCTTCCAGCCCATCCAGCCTGGTGAGCATCCCCTGCCTCCTTCCTGTGGGTAGCAGCTGGGGTGGGGTGGCTCTGTTCCTGGCTTCTTCCCAACTGAAGGCCCAGAGACCACTAGTAACTTCCCCAGACCACACAGCACAGCTCTGGCAGAACTGTGAACTCAGTAACAAAGGTCACTGAATTTCCAACCCTGCTGTGTGACCCATAGCAAACAGTTTCACCTCTTTGTGCCTCAGCGCACTGCCAAATAAGCATGTTTAAAACTCACGTTGATAACAGAAGTCCAGCTAGTGGTTACCTCTGGATGGTGGGTATTGACAGAGAAGGGACACGAGGGAGCCTATTAGCTGATGGAATGTTCTTCATCTTGATCTAGGTCACAGGTTGGCAAATGTTTTCTGTAAAGGGTCAGCTTGTCAATATTTTTGGCTCTGTGGGCCAGACAGTCTCTGCTCTTATAGCACAAAAACAGCCACAGACAGACATATAACCAAATGGATGAGGCTGGGTTCCAGTAAAGCTGTATTACCAGTAGCTGTCAAGTCGATTTTGACTGACGGGTGGTGACGCTGTGTGGACCAGGGTAGAAGTGTGCTTCGTAGGGTTTCCAAGGGCTGATTTTTTTCGGAAGTAGATCACCAGGCTTTTTTGCCAAAGCACTTCGGGGTTGACTCGAACCTCTGTCCTTTCAATTCACGGCTGAGCACATTGCCTTACCTGTACCACCAGAGACTGTAATGAATACTACAGTGGGAAGTTCATATCATATTAAATGTCAAGAAATATTATTCTCCTTATGTTGGTTGTTTTACTGCTACTTTAAAATGTGAAACTCATCCTTAGCTCGCAGGCTGTATGTATGAAAACAAGTGTAGGATTGTGCATTTGGCCTGTGGGATGAGGTTTGCCGACCCCAGTCTAGGAGCTGTGTACATGGTAGACTCATGTAACAGCTTAATCCGCCATTGTGCACCTCACCAAATGTGTTTCATACCCCATCACGTTTTTTTTAAGGTAATACCATATTATCATGGGATTAAATTAGAGATACCTATCAGATGAGCTCTGGTAGCGTAGTGGTTACGAATCGGGCTGCAAACCACAAGGTCACCAGTTCGAAACTACCAGCTGTTCCGTGGGAGAAAGATGAAGCTTTCTGCTCCCGTAAATATTTACAGCCTTGGAAACCCTGTACAGGGTCGCTATGAGTCAGAACCGACTGCATGGCACATAACAACAACAACAACAACATCAGATTGGCCAGAAAAAAAAAGTCCAAAAATTCAATAACATCTAATTCTGGAGAGGATGTGAAAAAGCAGGCACTGTGGGACGTGGATGATGTGTCTCCTTGGAAGGGCTTTTGGTGATTGATGGTTGAGTTAAAAATGAACATTTCTTGGCCCAGAAAGTCAACTTCTGGACAGTTAGTCTGGATATTCACACACGTGCACAAGACTAGGATTAGGTGGCTCCCTGCAGCGGCTTTTTATGGGCAAATGAATGGCAACAAGCTTGGGCGAAGTGGAATCTTATGCAGCTGTTACGAATGAAGTAGTCCCCAGGTGCTGGGGGACTGATTTCCCAAACAGGCTGTCCGGTGGGAAATGCAAAATGGGAATGTCATCAATTGTGAGTGTAAGAAAAATGGAACTTCCTCTGGTGTTTTTGCTTCTGTGGTTTTGTGGTGACAAAATTCCATGATCTTGAATCTCATTTTTCCACCAAGTTTTTGAAGCCCACTTGTAGACTATATCTAGAAAAATACCCAAGAGCACAGTTCTCCTCTGACACGTGCAGGGTTGACATGAGTCAGAATAGATGCTGGGTATACAATTATAGGAGTCCTGGTGTGGTGCTGTGGGTTAGTGCGCTAGACTGCAAAGTTGGTTTGAACTGGAGGGTTGGTGGTTCAAGCTCACCAGCTGCTCTTGGAAAACTATACCAGGTCGCGATGATTCGGAACTGACTCGAAGGCGCTTAACAACAACAAATAAGATTATAATACCAGCTTCCTACATTTTTTGTTTACTCGCTTCCTCTGCCAGACTCAGCTTCTGCACCTTGCAGAATGCTTGGAAAAGTAAAAGTTTAATAGTTTAAAAAAAAAAAAA
>NW_006408786.1:2366682-2396214 GCF_000296735.1 Chrysochloris asiatica
AGAGGAGGAGGATGGTAATGGACCAATAGGAAATGGTTCTTCCATTAAAAAAATAGTAACTTGGAGTCTTTTCAAATTACGTATGCCTGTGATATAAAGAATGAAGTTGTTCCATAAGGCTTAATAACCAACGTATGAAGGCAAGTGATAAAATATACCTGGAACATGAAATGTGCTGTGGAGAAAAATAAAGTAGGGAAAGGGTGTGGGGTGGTTCTGCAGAGGTACCACTGAGTAGAGGCCGGAGGATGAGAGGCTGGGGCTGTACAGTGTCTGGGAAAAGAGACCTCTCAGCAGAGAGGCCAGCTGTGCAAAGGCTCTGTGGTGGGAATGGGCCTGTTATGTTCTGGGAGCGAGAAAGGAACCGTGTCCCTGGAGGACAGTGAGTGTTGGGGTGACTAGGGGAAGAGGGGAGGACAGAGAGGTGCTGGGGCAGCTCAGGGGAAGCCTTGTGGGCCTCAGGCTCTGCTTATTCTGACCTCTTCTTCCTGCTGCAGAGTTCTCAGATCCAGGAACCGCCCCCCACTCCTGAGCTGCCTTCAGAGACCCAGGAGACCCTAGGCCCCGCCCTGTGCAGGTGATCCCCCTCCCCCAGTCCCGCCCATGGCCCCTATAAGCCTCCTGGTCCCCACTAGTGTCCTCTTTCCACAGCCCTCTGAGGAAATCGCCCCTGACCCTCGAGGATTTCAAGTTCCTGGCGGTGCTGGGCCGGGGTCACTTTGGGAAGGTGAGGAGTGGGAGCCTGGGAATCTAGACTTCAGTCTCCCTAGGCCAGGGTCCCAAGCCCACCCCTCTCTGCTGTGGTTCCAGGTGCTGCTCTCTGAACTCCAGCCCAGCGGGGAGCTGTTTGCTATCAAGGCTTTGAAGAAAGGGGACATTGTGGCCCGGGATGAGGTGGAGAGGTGGGCCACCCTGCTCAAGACCTCTAGGGGCCTTGGTCTTCGCCTCTGCAAAATGAGAAATAGAACAGTTGTCCTTTTTGAGCTTTTGGGAAATGACTCAGAACAGTTGTTTGGACGTATTAAGCTAGTCTTGGATGTAATGACTCTCATAAAGCACCCACTGTGTGCTATATAAGGTGCTCTGGTGGTGCTGTAAAAACACTGGACTGCTAACCACAAGGTCAGTAGTTCAAATTCACCAGCTGCTTCTTAGGAGAAAGATGAGGCTTTCTGTTCCTGTAAAGATTTGCAACCTTAGAAACCCTATATAGTGTTGGAATTGACTCACTGGTGGTGGGTGGGTGTGCTTTATATTCAGTAACTGATTTATTCCCCCTCAACAATCCTATAAGGTAAAGACTGTTATTGTCCCCATTCTGCTTATGGCACAGAGAGGCTAAGCAATTTTCCCGAGGTCACACAGCAACAGGACCAGAATTTGAACCTAAGGAGTCAGGCTCTGAAGCCTTGGTCTTAGTGATGTCACTATACTGCCTCTGCCTTGAGGTGAGAGACCCTGGGTTCAAATCCCACCTCTACCACCAATGTCCTTGGAGACCCTAGGGAAATGATTTAACCCTGAGCCTCAGCCTTCCAATCTGTGAAAGGGGAGAAAACTGCCTTTGTTGCAGGATTGTTGGGAGGATTAAATGAGAGAGTATGCATGGCTAAAGCCCTCAACATGGTGCCTGGCCCCTGAAAAGTCATGGTGGAAATACTGAGATGCTCTCCAGTCCTCTTGACTAGCCTTTTATGAATCAGGATGCCAACTCAGATAGACTTGAGCAAATAGCGGAATTTATTGATTTGGACTAGAAAAGTCCAGAACCTTCAGGCATAGCTGTATCCAGGTGCTCAGAGGACACATCTCAGCTCTGCTTTCTCTCCTGTGGACTTTGCTTGCAGTCCCCTTGTGGGGGCAGAAATGCCCCCTAACCCCAGCAGCTTCAGCCTCATCCCACTAGCTTTTGTCCGCCTTTCTGCTTAGTTGTAGCAGAAATCCTGGGCTACATAGCTTGATTGCCCATTCCTGAACCAGTCCTTGTCTAGGGAGATGGGGTGCTCTGATTAGCCTGGGCCTCATGCTCACCCCCCTGGTGGCTCCCCAATGGCTGTTACCAGGAGAAGGATGGATTCTGTGTGATCATTAAAGCAGATTAGACTGCCAGAGTTGAGAGGTATTAAGCATCTTGCCCCAGGTTATCCAGCAAATCAAGGTCCTATGTAGACCCAGGCCTGGCGCACAGGAAACCTCCCACAAATACCTATTGATTGAGGATCCTGGAGGTTGGGGCGGCCGTGGTCTCTGACCCTGCCATTCCTGCCCAGCCTGATGTGTGAGAAGCGGATCCTGGCGGCAGTGACCAGTGTGGGGCATCCTTTCCTGGTGAACCTCTTCGGGTGTTTCCAGACGCCAGAGCACGTGTGCTTTGTCATGGAGTACTCGGCTGGTGGGGACCTGATGCTGCACATCCACAGTGACGTGTTCTCAGAGCCACGTGCCATGTGAGTTCCTCCAGCCTGTCTTCCCTTCCCCCTCAGCACCTGATACCTTGGAACTGCTTACTTCTCAGGCCCTACCTCCCCTAGCCTCCTGGAGTTTAGGGGCTAGGGAGATGGGCTTTGAGGATGCTTACATAATGCTCCACTTGGTGGTAACCTGGCCCTCTTACACCAGTCTTTCTCGGCAGCTTTTATTCAGCCTGCGTGGTGCTGGGGTTGCAGTTTCTTCATGAACACAAGATTGTCTACAGGTGTGTGTGTGTGTGCACAGGTCTGCACTCTGCCCACTGGGGACCCTCCAGCCTCAGGCAGGACCTAGCTTGCCTTCATTGTGTTTACACCCCTTTGCCCCCACAGGGACCTGAAGCTGGACAATTTGCTTTTGGACACCGAGGGTTATGTCAAGATCGCAGACTTTGGGCTCTGCAAGGAGGGTGAGTGGGCCATGGCTGGATTTGGGTGGGCAGGGCCTACTGTGTCCAGCAGGGGCTAGGCTCTGAGAAGCTGGCCTTTGGGGATTCCACCCAGTACTGGCTTGCTCCCCATCCCAGACTGGGCTGTAGCTGGAAACCCATATTACCTCACATGGTTCTGCCGCCCCCAGGGATGGGTTATGGAGATCGGACTAGCACGTTCTGTGGGACCCCGGAGTTCCTGGCACCCGAGGTGCTGACAGACACGTCGTACACACGGGCTGTGGACTGGTGGGGGTTAGGCGTGCTGCTCTACGAGATGCTGGTTGGGGAGGTAAGGCTCCCAGTTCCCCTTGCTCTGTGCATCCCTTGGACTTCACTGGAATGGTACCTTCCTACATCCAGGGGTGGAGGATGAACTCTGCCTCCACACTGTGAGCTGTGCAGTTGGGGGCAGGTGGCTTCCCTCTTTAGCATCAGTTTCTGCATCTGTAAAACGGGTACTTACCACCCTCCACATAAGCCAACCCCATGTGAAAGTGCAGAGGGCAGGATTACAGGGAGCAGAGGAAGGAGCCTGCTTCATCCAGCCCTCCCTGTCCCCAGTCCCCGTTCCCAGGGGATGATGAGGAAGAGGTATTTGACAGCATCGTCAATGATGAGGTTCGCTACCCACGCTTCCTGTCGGCTGAAGCCATCGGCATCATGCGAAGGGTGAGGACCCTCCAATGTAGGGGGAGCCCTCATAGACCTGGGAAGGGAACCTGGGGCCCAGGAGAAGAAAGATCCTGATACAGTGCTCCCTCCTCCAGCTACTGCGGCGGAATCCAGAGCGGAGGTTGGGGTCCAGTGAGAGGGATGCAGAGGATGTGAAAAAACAGCCTTTCTTCAGGGTGAGACACCCTGCCCGGTCCTAGACACGCCCCCAGCAGAGCCCAGCCATTTACTGCAAGGGTCTGGTTAGGCCCCTCCCACAAGGGCACAGCTACTCCCACTCAAGGGAGGTCTGCTCACCCCTCTGAAGGCCCAGCCATTCCCCGAGAGCTTGACCATCTCCAACCAAGAACCTGGCCATCTCCCCTGAGGGGCCATCCCCTCAAATATAGTCACCTCCCCTTGATACCTCTACATCCTTGGCCTTCTCTCACCCACCCCAACTGGCCAGGTGAGCTTAGGCTTCCCCCACTGACCACCAGCCTCCCCCACCCCCCACAATGACACTCCATGAACCCCAGTTCCTCCCGTCCACCCACCTCCGCTATTTTGTGACTCCTACTGGTCACACAGATCCAGGGCAGGAGTTGGGGAGTTGCCCCTCTTGAGATCTGGCCCCCAGTCTCCCATGATCATCCTACCCCTGTCCGGCAGACACTGGGCTGGGATGCCCTGCTGGCCCGGCGCCTGCCACCGCCCTTTGTGCCCACGCTGTCGGGCCGCACCGACGTCAGCAACTTCGATGAGGAATTCACTGGGGAGGCCCCCACGCTGAGCCCGCCGCGGGATGCACGGCCCCTCACGGCTGCAGAGCAAGCAGCCTTCCGGGACTTCGATTTTGTGGCGGGGGCTGCCAGGCCCTCTCCACCCCTCCCCCACCGAGCTCTTAGTAGTTTTTAAAAAGGCCTTCGGGGTACACCCCACTCTTGCATCCTCGTCTCTTCCTGTACTAGTACTGGAATGGGGTGCATGGAAGTGGGAGAGTTGGGGGTGGGATAATCCCCTGGGTGGCAGACAGGGCATGTAGGGAGTGATGGGGAGGCAATCTAAGTTAAAGTGAGGGGGGCGTTTGAAGGGGTTAAGGAAGAGTAGGGACTCAGGGCTGTTAGGTGAAGGGTGGCTGGTACATGGGCAAGCGGCCATGTGAAGGGGGACTTGATCTGTGTTTGGGGACGGTGGGGTTTCCAGGCTGTGATGGACCGTGGTTTTGTGGTAAAGCTTTGGGACTGTATTGAGGCAGCTCAGAGCTGTGATGAGCAGAATGGTTTTGAATTTGACCTGGCGGCAGGAGGGGCAAGAAACGCCCCCAGGCCCCGGCTCTTTTGCCTGATGAGTCTGTCACCGGCTTGCTGCGGCTACTGCTACGTGATTCTGCACTTGGCTCCTGATGTTCCATCTCTGGCTGATGCCTCCGCGAGAACAGCGCCGAAACCCACCAGCAATGAACTGGTGCCTCTGCCGCCCTCGCAAGGCCACAGTCGGTGCTGCAGCCCCGACGAGACACACAGTAGTGGGCTCGTCCACAAAGTGGCTTTATTCCACGGCTCCACGCCACATACCGGGCCCAGGGTGGCTTGGTTTAACCCCAGGGCTTTGGGCGCTCCTAGAAGTGACCGAGGCTACTGTGCCGGGAGCTGCGCCTGGAGCTGAGCTCCCAGGCACTCCGGGTCAGGCTCAGCCCCACGTGGCCACCCTTAGTGCTGGCCCTCGGGGGCAGGAGGCGAAGTAGCTGGCGTAGCACTGCCTGGCGCAGCAGAATGTACACCCAGGGGTCCAGGATCTGGTTCCAGGAGGCGAGGCGCACGGCCAGAAACAGTGGCCGCTGTAAAGAGCTGGAGCCCCAGCCACCAACGGCCAGCACCACCAACACCTGCGGAGAAGCTAGCGTGAGCTTTGGGGGGCGGGCCTGGAGGACAGGGGGAGTAAAAAACGATGCAAGTTGTTGGGAGAAGCAGATGGGAACGCGGAGCAAGGCTGGAGGGGAGGAGCGGGACTATCAGGTTGGGTTGCGAGGAGAGGTGGGCATTTTAGGATGAGTAGATGGGGGTGTATGCTGGAGGAGCTATGGATGCGGGCTTCGGAGGGCGTGGTAGAAACAGGCCTTCGAGGATCATAAAGATAAGTCTCAGGTATCTCCAAGGACAGGGGGCAAAGCAAAGGAGAAGACAACGATGGGGACAGGGGCAGGCAGGCCAAGGGCGGATAGTTATGGGGAGAGACTCCAGTTATCTGGAGAAGGAGTACTGTAAGAAGGGAGTATAAGGAAAGGATAAAGGGCAGACTTCTTCCGGAAGGCAGAACTGTAGGCCTAGCGCGGGAGAGAAGAGCAGGCTCTAAGGACCCTCAGGAAGGAGGAGGATAAGGGGTTGAGGAAAGGCTAGCTCTCCTGGGAGGGCAGTGGTGGGTGAGGGTGAAGGCCCAGGTATCTCAAGGAGGAGGCAGGCCAGGTTGGGAGCAGAAAGGAGTCGCTAGGGGCGCTGCGCCCCTCACCAGCAGTGGGCTCCAGCAGATGCACGACACCATCATGATGCCCACGAGCTGGCCCACCATCTCCACGTCGTGGGCTCGGGTTCGGCGCGTCGAGCCGCCGCCTGAGGAGCTGCTGGGGGCAGTAGAGGCGAGAGACGAGGCAGAGGCCGAGTGTGCTCCCCAGCGGCGACGGCCTAAGCGACCATCGGGGCCCGGGGGCAGAGAGCGCCGTCGAGAGCGGCGGCGCCAACGGGCGCGCAGCAGAGCCAAGCCGCTGAGTGTGTTGCACACGAGCGCAGCAAGCAGTGCGACCAGGCCGAGGCCGGCAAAGAGACCGGCGAGCAGAGCCTGGCGCCAACCACCCGCCGGGCCTAGGCCGATGAAGCACCAGGTGCCAGGGTACTGCAGCTCATAGCGACCCACGCGCGCCAGCGGCAGCAGCGCCACGGCCAAGGCCAGCGCGGCCAGCGCGGCCAGAGCCAAGCGCGCGCGAGCAGTGGAGACGCGCGCTGCGTGCAGCAGCGGCCGCGTGACACCTACGCAGCGCTCCACTGCCATGCCGCAGCCTAGCAGCAGCGGGCACAGACCAAAAAAAACCATGCAACCGCCTAAGAAGTGGCAAGCGCCACCGGCGGGTGCTCGCCCCACTGTGTACAGGCGCAGCACTAGCGCGCCCGGGATCACGTGGCCCGCCAGGTCAGTGGCTAACAGGCTGGCGACAAATAGCAGAAAGATGGCGGCTGAGCGGCGACGTCTTAGGCGGCCCGCGGCCTGCGCCAACAGCGCTAGTGCCAACATGTTGGACACGGCGCCCAGTGTCATGGAGAAAATGGGCAGAGCCGGTGACGCTGCCGGACGGCCCGACGGTGGCGCAGCCGACGCATTAGGAGTCCCGGGCGCCATGCACGTGGTCGCCTCGCCGACCAGGCTCAGGTTGAAGGGCCCGCAAGGGCCCATGTCAGGTGCCGGAGGACTGGGAAGAGGAAAAGAGGGCTAGGTGAGGCGGGCATAAAGGATTAGGACCAGTCGGTCTGTCAGGGTCAGGGCCCATTTGAGCACAAGGCCTTCCTGGGAGGTCCCTTTGTCTGTGACAACTCTAAATGATCCTTACAGCTGGATTCCGGAGGCCCACCTCCTCCTTTGCCTTTCACCACCCTGCCCTCCACTGCACCCTGCCCTGCCCATCTGTTCCTTCCAAGATACTGCTGCCCCATCCCTCTGCGTCTCTGCCCTCCACCTTCATATCCTTCCCAAGACACATCTCTATCTTCTGGCCCCTTCTGACACCAGGAACCCATTTCTGACTCCAGGGACCCACTCACCCCCACTGGCCCATCGCTGATCTTCACTTTGGTCCCATCCGAAGTGGCACAACTTTCCTCCAAAGCTCTGTGTGGTCCCATGATCATATCTCAATCCCCATGGCCCCATTTATGTCCCCTTCAGCTACATCTGTGCCCCTTGGCCTTGTCTCTATCCCCCTCTGCCATGTCTGTCCCCACAGCCACATCTCTATCTCTGTGGCTGTTTCTGTCCCCATGACCATCTTAGCTACATCTGTCCTTCACATCCCTCTGTATGTCCCCACTGCTTCGTCTCTGCCCCCCCACTCAGCCATGTCTCGGTCCCCTCAGCCACATCTGTCTTCATGGCCCCTTGTCTGTCGCCCTTGGCCACATCTCTGTTCCCACAGCCCCATCTTTTCTCTCTATAGTCCTGTGTCTGTCCTCATGACAAAATCTCTGCCCCCCATGGCCTTATCTCTGTCACATCTTTGTCCCCAGCAATGTCCACCAGCCACATCTGTCCCCACAACCCTGTCTCAATCCCCCTTGGCCACATCTCTGTCTCCCATCAATTTGTCTCTGTCCCTCACAACCACATCGCTATGCTCCATGGTGATCTCTTCCCCAGGTCCTGTCCCTGATTCCCATGCCATCACCCTGGACTCCCACAGTTCCACTCCTGCCCTCCCCATGCTGGGCCCAGTAGGTCTCAAGGGTGAGCCAGGACAGTCCATTCCTCACTACCCTGGTAGTGAGTCGGGTGGATGGATGGTAAGACCGACAGAGACGGACTGATAGGTCTGGGAGCCAAGGAACCCGGGATGGATAAGCAGAGGTAGTGCTTTCCTGCCCTCCTCCCCACCTGAAGGCCTGCATCCCAGCCTCTTACCCAGCGCTGCCTGGGACCCTGGGTCCCCATCGCCTGCCGCACACCCTTGCTGGTTGCTTGCTGCACCCGCTGTGCCCTGGCTCTCCAGGCCGCTCCTTCCTTCCTTCCCTCCCTCTGGGGCGGCTCCTCTGCTCCCTGCCTCCTCCCAGTCCAACCACCCCCGCCTGACTCCAGGGGCTGCTCCTGTCCTTGTTCCCACTGGGGGCCTGAGGTAACAAAGACCCCTCCTCTGCTCTTCTGGTAATAGGCTGAGGCCCCTTCAAGTCCCAGCTCCCCCAACTTGGCTTGGACTCCAGGACCCCTTCCCCCCAATAGGGTGGGTACAGCCCCCTCTTCCTGCAGGCAGGCTTCTTATTGCCTCTTTGCCTCATTAATAAAGTGGATAAAATCTAAACACTGGAAAATGTGAGTGTGGCCTGGGGCGGTTCAGGATGACTTCAGGGGGTGCTGCAGCTCTGACCGGGCTGTGGGGTTGGCCCTCCCAGCCCCAAGCATAGGCAGTGGCACCCCGTTCCAATAAAGTCTTCCTGGATGTCGGAGTGGGTGGTAGAGGGCAGTGCCTTGGGTGAGACCCAACCTGACCAGGGAATCCGCCCACTATTTATACAAGGGGCTTAAGCCCAGGCCAAGGCTCAGAGAGTCATACCCCAGAAGGAAAGGGGGAGGAGGCTGAAGAGGGACAGGAGCCAGGAGGCCTGGCTACCCGAAGACTCTTTCCCCTTGATGGCTCCTCCGGGTCCTTGGTTCCACTTTAGGATGTATCGCCCAACATCTGGTACACGTGATCCCAAGCCAAGACAGTCATACCTAAACCCTGGAGACACAGCCTTACTGCCTGTTGGAAGGAGGGCCACACCCCTGGGATGCACATATAGCATCGCACCCTAAGATGTAGCTGCAGTCACACCTGTCTGCAACATTATACTCCTCAGTGCCTCGGGTAACCATCATCAGTGCTCGAACTCACCAAGGCTGCCTCACCCCAACAAGGACCTGAGTGCTTAACCCATCACCCCTTAGCACCAACACACCCTTGTATCTCTTCCTGCTAAGACCACTTCTGTCATCCAGACAGACCCCTTAACCCAAGGTAGGCCCTCTACCACCCAAGTATACCACACAGTATCCTCCACACCCAAGATAGTTGGAGTAGTTCACCCCAGAATCCAGAGACCTAGCTAGTGGTTCACCCCTCCCAGAAAGAGCAACACTGAGGTACAATGCACCTGCTTCTGAACCCCAAGACCTAGCCAACCAGTCCCAGAAACTGCTACACCAAGACACATGTTCACATCCCTGAACCTCCAAAGCTAGATCACCCCTCCCCCAAACAGCAATGACCACACTTAACACCTGAATACCTGGACACATTATCTGCACCCACTCCCTGCTCCCAGTTACAGTCCTCACAGTCCTTACCTGCAACCCAGACACTGACAGGCACACCCTTCACGACCTGACATCCACTGCACTCCGAGGTGGATCTACCTCACCTTGTGGGACCAGCATGTGCACCCAGCCCAGCCCCCCACCCCCAACGCTCCTACTGGAAGTGGGAAGTGGATGGGCTCAGAGTCATCCACAGCCTCTCAGCTTGCCCCCAAACATTCCTACAGGGACCTCTGGCCTGGCTCCCCTTGCTTCAATTCCAGTCCTTCCCCTCCAGGTTTGGCCGGGGTCCGACCCCCCCACCTCCCGTCCCTCACAACCCTTGAGGATCAAGTGAGTTGTCAAAACAAGCAAGCTAGGTTTATGTCTGTTGCAAAGCATTTCGTTCAGATGCCAGAGACCCTGCACATTTAGGAATCTGCTGGGGTGGGAGCAGTGCTGTGTCAGGAACCACCACTGCCCTGAGGGTGAGGTGAGGGTCGAGCAGCATCAGGAGCCCCCTCTGTCCTGGGTAGGGTAGGAGCAGCTGCCTCCCATCAGCACTTGTTAGGACAGGCCTGGGACATAGGGCTCACTACCTGGTGGTCGCTTTTCCAAGCTGGTTCTGGATGCCCCCTTGCCCTGGTGCTTGCTCCCCAGATTGGGGTCCCCTTCCACCTCTGTCATAGATAAGAGCCTAACAGAGTAATGAGGTATGGGAGGACGGCTCATTCCAGAAGATTCATTCAGAGAGTGGGATTTGAACCCTCAGTAGGCTTTGCCTGGAAGCGCATGGCCTTCAGCCAGGAGCCTCAACAAGCGGAACGGTGGGAGGGGGTGGACGGACGGGCAGCTTCTAATTCAATTTGGAGTCTGAGGAGGATGGATTTCAGCTGCTGCATTCTTTCCCAGCCTCGGCACACCCTCTCTCCCTGCCCTTGAACACACAGGTCCAACAGCAGATAGATTCTTTATGATCAGACAGCAAATTCATATACAAAAGCCCACTGCCCGGTCCCCTGTTCTGGTAGGTCCTGGCTGGGCGGGGGACAGGTAGGGGAGGTTGGGGTTCACAGCAGACTCATTCAAATTCAGAGGTAACAGACTTCAGGACAAGGGGCTTCTTTAGGGGACGGCAGAAGGGAGGGTATTATTGCATCTGCTGAGGGGGTTGTCCCCCTTCTACATTCCCTGCGTCAGGAATCTAGGGAGGTCATGACCCCCAAACAGAACCCAAGGCCCCAGGGATACAAAGGGGCCAGTTTGGCAGCTGATGTGGAAAGTGTTGAGGGTGGGGATGACTGCCCAATTTGGCAGGTCCCTCCCTGCAGTGCCTAACCCGGCTGAGGTAGGTGGGGAGCAGGGCAGGGGGTCTGGGGACCCCAGCCAGGCTGGGTAACAAGGAGAGAGTTGGTACCGATTGGACTGGGGCAGGGGCCCGGCCCATCCCTGCTCCACACTGCCATTGGGCTAGGGTCTGGGCATGGTGGTCTCTCTAAGAGTCCCCACCAGGGCAGGCCCAGGTCATTGCAAGGTCCAGCGAGTGGCCTAGTAGCGGCCAACCTTGGCATCCCCAATGGCGCCCCAAACGTCAAAGACGAACTCGTCCGGGAAGGCAAAATCACCAAGCCGCTCGTCCAGGGCCTCTGCCAGCTCATCTGGGTTCTTTTTGTCCTTCCCCAACTCCACCATGGTGGCCGCTGGAGAGAGCAGGGAAAGCGTAAAGACAGAGATGACCCAAGAGGCCGAGATCCAGCCCCATGAGACCTAGAAGCCCCCTTTCCTTCAGACTCCTGCCCCACCCCAGGCACCCCACTCACCCAGCTCTGTGTCCCTGATGCCCATGTAACTCTCCAACAGGTCATCTACCTTCTCAATTGCCTTCTCCTCAAAGGCCGAGGGCTGGGGAAACAGCGACGTCAAAATAACATGAACACGGTAGTACTCACCAAGTCTCAGGCCTTCTTTCCATCACTTCTGTTGGCAGTGTTAGGTGCTGTCCAGTCAGTTCTGACTCTCAGCAACCCAGTATAGGGTTTCTGATTAACAGCAGATGGGTTTGAACCACTAACCTTGTGGTAAGAAGTCCAGGGCTTGTTATCCCCATTGTACAGATGGGGAAATGGAGGTTCACTTGCTAAAGGTCAGAGTAGCAAGGTGGCACAGGTAGGATTTGAAAGACAGCAGGGTGGGAGCACGGAGGTGTGCCTGGAGCACTCACCAGATCTTCCACAGTGGCAGGGCCCCGAGATCGAAGCCGCAGGGTCCCTCGACCAGTGCCTAGCTGGGGGCCTGAGCCAGGGCGGCCACCCCCAGAACGCTGGCTGATCATGTCTATGGGAGACAGAGTGGGGGTAAGAGCTTCTGGGTAAGCCCCTCTCCAGTATGCTCTGGGCAGGAATCCAGATCCCAGACCCCTTCACTAAGCTTCTATAGGGACCCACAGACTCCCAGGGATAGGGGCTGAGGTGACCCCAGGAAGGCAAACCACCCAACTCAGGCTTGGCATGGGATGGGTAGCCAGAGGATGGAGACAGAAAGGACTAGAAGGGGGTCCCCTTCTTCTCCCAAGCCTGGGTCCCAGCTGCCGTCTCCCTGGCCAGGGGGCATATAGCTGCTGGGCCACAAACTGCTCTACTCGCTGGAAAAAGGTTTTGGTGTCTCCCACCCCCACCCAGGGGCCTCAGGCCCATTCCTGAGAGTCAGTGAAGCCAGGCACTGAAGTGGTGGTGGCAGTGGTTGGGGGGTGGGGGGAAAGCTGGCAGGGTGCAGTCAAGCCTGGCTCCTTTGGGCTAGGGGGCTGGCCAGGGCTGGGGGAGTTTGGCTGGGCTAATAGCTGCTGGACACGGGGTGTGGGGGCAGCTTCCTCCTTGTTTGGCGGAAAGCCAGCACCCCTTCTTTGGGGCAGGGTGAGGCTGTTCCTGTTTCCTCTGCAGCCTGCTGGCCTTGGGTGCCACATGCTGGCGACTTCCAGCACTGCAGCCTAGAGCCTCACCAAAGGCCTTGCGGGGTTCCGTGAGCTTCAGGGTGAAGGTGCGGCCTCGAGGTAGCTCCTTGAGCAGCCGGGCCACCTCGTAGTGACGGCAGCCCAGCAGGCTCTGCCCGTTGATGGCCTCAATCATGTCACCCACGCTGATGAGCTGGATGTGGTCGATCACGCTGCCCTCCTTGATGCGCTGCGGGGAGGGGAGCTGTCAGTCCCGGGTCTCAGGGCACCACCCGTAGCCCCCACTAGGGCACCCCACTCATCCTAGGCACCTTGATGAAGGCGTAGCCGGCCCCGTTGTCTGTGATGGTGAGCCCCAGAGCCTCCTCCGACTTGAACACCTCTACCTCCTTGCGCTGCCCCTTGACATGGGCGAAGATGAAGTCCTCCAGCCCAATCTGCCCCCCTAGGAGCTTATCCATGTCCACTTTGTGCGTGTTGAGGGTGCAGAACATCACCTGGAAGGGTGGAGTTCATCCATCTCTCACCGCCCTTCCTAATGGGGCAGGGAGGCGAGTGGGGAAAGGCCTGGCGGGTTTCTGTTCCCACGACTGACCACCATGAGGTAGGGCAGAGCCCCATTAGGATGCCCGTTCTGCTGGGACCAGGAGTTTTAACCTCTGCTGTTTGCAAGGTGTACTCAGTAAATGCTGGAGGGAATGAAGGCAGAGGTAGATTCCCACCCTGCCTACTGAGACCCCCTACATCAACTTTCTGGCTCAATCCCAGTCTCCCTCTCTTAAACCCCATAATCTACTGGGGTTCAGGCCTCAGCATCTACAGCTTCAGCATCTGAACAGGATGAATGGCTTATGAACAGGACTCAGGACCACACCTACAGCCCCCCATTAGAGGCTCTGTGCCTGGCTCCCTAGTGGGTACCTCAGCTGCTGGCAGTTTGAAGGCCTCCGCAATCTTGCCGTACAGCTCCTTGACGTTGGTGAAGCCTTCGATTCGGCCAGTGGGACTGCCATGGGCAAGCTGGGTGTGGAACACGAGGCGGGGCCGCAGGGCCGGAGGAGGGGGAGGCAGACCCATCTGAGGTCCCCCTGCCCCAACCCCACCCAGAGGCCCTGACTCCCCCACACCCAGCCCGCCACGGCCTGGCTCAGCTTCCTCATTTTCCACCAGAGGCGGTGCCTTTTTTCGCCGCCCTAGTCCCAGTGGCATGGGCAGTGAGAAGAGGGGATCTGTGGGGCAGGAGAGTGGGCTCAGAACCCTGTGGTGGCCTCAGGCTGCCCCCTCCCCTCTCCCAGTACCCGAAAGTTCCAATTAAGTGTTTCAAGAGGAAGCCTTAGTTCAAATCCTGATTTAGAATTATCACAACCCCATACTAACTGCTCTGTTACTCCTATTTACTCTGTACACACCACACAGTTACACAGAAACCCTACTGTGTAGGTTATACCCATTTAACAGCTGAGGAAATGGAAGCTCCAAGAGGTATCTTTCTAGCTCAGGCTATCATGGGTGCTATGTACCTAACAGCTCTACCTTCCTCCAACTCGAATCACTTGCTGACCCCTTGTGATTGGGTGGGCATTTAGATGGGCGTGAGACCAATTCTGTCCAATGAGTTACGAGAAGGGACACGTGACACTTCTGGGCTGAAGCATTTCAGTGTGACTCTGAGGACCTCGAGAGCTCTAGTTTGCTATGGCAGGGTGACCAGCCACACTGGATACAGAGCAGGCAGAGTCCATACAGGGCTGCAATGAACATCTGTTAAGTGCCTTCGAATTGGTTCTGACTCATCGCGAGCCTGTATAGGGATTCCAAGGAGCAGCTGGTGAATTTGAACTGCCAACCTTGTGGTTCAAACTAATAACTTGTGTCCTTTTCAGCCATTAAGATGTAAGGGGTTATTTGTTACTGCAGCAACACCTCTCTTGACTCATACACTTTCCCAGGTTTTTTTTTTTGTCTCTCTCTTTTTCCTTCCTTCTCTTCTTCCCGTCTCCCTTCAAACACACAGCCATCAGGAGCTTACTATAAAGTTTAAATAGACAGGGGAAGGGATGTCATGCTACATGAAGGTTACCCAGGACCTTCCCCAAGAGCCAACAAAGCCAGCACCTTGAATTTGAACTTCTAGTCTCCTACACTGTGAGAAAACAGGTTTCTGTTAAAGCTACATACTTGGGATACTTTTGTTACAGCAGCACCCGATGACTAAGACAGAATTTAGCACCAAGAGTAGGGTGCACCTCTAACAGACACCTAAAATGTGTAAGCAGTTTTGGAATTGGTTCAAGGAAAGAGGTTGGAGGAGTTATTCACTGGACTGCTATCTACTAGGTCAGCAGTTCAAATCCACCAGCTGCTCTGTGGGAGAACTATGAGGCTCTCTGTTCCCGTAAAGATTTATAGTCTCAGGAACCCTATACAGAGTCAATATAAGTCAGAACCAATTCAACGGCAGTGGGTTGTGAGTTGGAATCGACTACAGGACAGTGGATTTTGTTTTCTGGTTTGGTATTACATTCCATGGGAGAAACCCTATACAAGGTCGTTATGAGTTGGAACTGACTCCATGGCACACAGCCGCCACCACCCTCTATATTCCAAGCATGATTTTAGATGCTGGAGACACTGCCTTCAATCAAACAAGCACGGTCCCTGCCTAGGGCCACCACATGCAGCTGTACAGGTTGTTCTTAGTGCAAAAGCAGCAGACCCAGGGGTGGGTGCTGGGCCTGCCAGGCCACAGTACCTGGTTGGGGGTGTCAGCTAGGAAGAAGGTCTGCCTAAATGCTGTACAGGCTAGCTGGGCTCTGTCCCTGCTCCAAAGGTGTGTCAAAGACAGATGGGGAACACACACAGTGAACATCTAAATGTCTAATATAATTTCTCACAGTGCTATGAAGCCAGTAAAAACAAGGCAGGTTCTTTAGATAAGGTCAGGGAGGGCCTCTCTGAAGATCTGAGACTTGAATGAAAGGAAGAATCAACCATGCATGGAACAGGGGGAAAGAGTGTTTCAAGCAGAAGGAAGAGCTGTGCAAATGCCCTGGGGTGGGGACATGCCAGGAGGCCTGTGTTGTTAGAGCAGAGTGACGTGAAGACAGGGAGGTGGTGGGGCCTGGTGGGCCACTGGAGGACTTGGGCGGGAACCAGGGAGGGCTGTGAGTATAAAAGGGACGTCCCTGGTGTCCTACCAGTGCCTCCTGGCTCACATATCAGTGAGGAGACAAGTGTAGCTGGAGTGGAGTGAGCAAGGGGCAAGCAGGGAGGTGATAAAAGGGGTGTCGGGGACAAGTCATGCAGGGTCTTGTAGGGCGGGGTGAAGAGTTGAGATTTCATGTTGAAGTCACACCCACAGGTCTGTTCGAATCACCAAGTCCCAGTTCAATACCACGAAGCTGTCCCCTGGGCTTTGTTCTCCCTGGGCCTCAGCTGTCTGCAAATGATGATATTACACCCACAGTCCTGGGCAGTGGTGAGAATCAAGTTATATGAAATAACAAATAACCTTCTCTCAAAAGGGGCCAGGCTGTGCCCTCCCTTCAGCTGCTTCCAGGGGCTGTCCTGCACCCACCGGTCCACCTGCCCCACTGTTTCATTGATTAATCCTCCAACACCACCCATCCTTGCTCACCTAGACTGGTGCTGTCGTCTCCTTCTGGTCTCCCCGCTTCTACCTGGCCCCCCACGGCCTCTTGTCAACACAGCAGCCAGAGTGATCCTGGAAAACATCAGTCATTGCACATCCTTCCAATGCCCGGAACCCTCCTCACTTGTAACAAAAGCCCACGCCTCCCCTTGGCTCACAGGGCCCTGCAGGATCTGCCTCCTCACCTCCCTGCCTTCAGTTCTTCCTATTCTCCTCCAGTGACGACCTCCTGCCTGTTCTTGCATGAAGATGAGTACACTCAACTGGGCTTGACTAAACCCAGGACGGGCTCAGAGCTTTTGCACTGTCTGCTCCCTGTGATTTCCACATGACTGCCTTATTGTCTTTCATCTCTATATGCACGTTGAACAGTACCTCATAGTGAATGTGTAACAAATATTTGCTGAATGAATGAATGATCCTACTGCCACAATCAACTCAGGGAAGCAGCAGTCAAGAAATCAAACAATGTATTACATTAAGCAAGTCAGCTACCCAAGACCTCCTTAAAGTGCTCAAGAGCAAAAATATCAGTTTGAGGACTGAAGGTGCGCCTGCCCGAAGCCTTGGTATTTTCAACAGCATCATATGCGTGTGAAAGTTGGACAACGGATAAAGAAGATCACAGAAGAATCGACACATCTGAATTATGGTGTTGGAGAATACTGAAAGTATCACCGACTGCCAGATGGACAAATAAATCTGGCTAGGCAGAGCTAAGATGAGGCTTTCTACTCCCGTAAGGATTTACACCCTCGGAAACCCTGTACAGGGTCGCTATAGGTCGGAACCGACTCGAAGGCACATAACAACAACAACAAAGGCAGAAATAAAGCCAGAATTCTCCTTAGAAGCAAGGATGGTCAGACTTTGTATTTCTCCTACTTTGGACATGTGGTCAGGAGGGATCAGACTCAGGAGAATGACATCATGCTTAGTCCAGGGGAGGGTCAGTGAAAAATATGAAGAGTCCCCAGCGAGACAGATTGACAGAGTGGCAGTAACAATGGGCTCACGCGTCACGGTTGTGAGGATGGGTTCAGGAGCCGGTAGGTTTGTTCTGCTGTGCGTAGAGTTGCTAGGAATCAGAACAGACTCAATGGCAACTGACAACTTGCGGCTCACTCTAGAGTAACCAAAGGTCAGAGGTGTGGTCCCGGCCCTCAAGAGTCTTGTTTCCTCTGCAAAAGCATATGTCCACTTCCCACTTTGGGCTTTTTTCCCCAGGGCCACTTCCCAGGATTGGGCACCTAGTAGGTGCCTCTTCTAGCCAGTAAGCGCCTCCAAGGCAAACAGAGGGGTTTGGGTTTTGTTTTGTTTTTTCACTTTCATTGTGGTTTTTGGTTTTCATGCTCCTAATCATCAACAGCCCGAACACTCTTTTATCCAGTGACTGGCTGTTTGAACTGGCCCTTCTGTGCCCTGCTTCTTTCAGTCTTTGGTTTTGTTTTGTTTTAATTCAAATATGTTTATTGTGTTCTTGCCGAAGGTATATATGCACAATTAGGTCTCCATTTAATACTTCACTCAGTGACACTGACTATATTGATCTGCGTGTGTCAAATTTTACAGTACGCTGTGCTGGCTGGGTCTTTCAGACTTTTACCTTTTTTTTTTTTTTTTTTAATTAAACTGCATGTTCAGTCTTTCTCTTACTAACGTGTGGGGACTCTGTATCAGGGAACCTCAAAAAGTTTGTAAAAACAATAGAATGAAAAGATCATGGAATTTTCCCCATGTATATTCCAGATACTCAGCTTTCACTGGTTCCTTCATCTCTCAATCTATAGACCCCAGCCCAGGGTCTTGAGGGGAGTAGACACTCAATAAACAACCACAAAAACAACACATTCTAAATGAACCCCCCCCCAGCACTGCTCCTTCAAGTTGTTTAATCACTTTCAGTGATGCTAAAAGCAAAGACAAAAACCCTAAATCCACTGTGTGATCGTTAGAGTTTTGTGTCAACTTGGCTAGGCTAGGATTCTCAGTAGTTGAGATGTGGTCTGATGGGATCTGCCCCCATCTGATGTGATTCCTCCTATGTGAGGCAAATTTTCATTTCTATGATGTCAAGGAGGCTGGATGCAATCTACGGGATAAGGCTGCATCTTGAGTCAATCTCTTGTGAGATATAAAGAAAGAGAAACGTGAGAACTCAGAAGGATGGCCTACCATCAAGAAATACGGACACTTGGACAGTGAAGTGCATTCTTTGTACCAGGGATCTCTGCATTGAGAAACTTCTAGATCCAAAGGAAGACTGATGCCAGATATAGAGCTCTCTAAGGAATGCTGGCCTGACAGATGCTGAAAGGAAATAAAGACCTTTCCCCAGCGCCAGCAAAGACAAAAAGCCCTTACACCTAGAGCCAGCATTCTGAATTTGGACTTTAAGCCTCCTAAACCATGAGAGAATAAATGTGTTAGCTAAAGTCATCCACTTGTGGTATTTCTGTTATAGCAGCACTAGATAATGAAGACATATAGGGAGGCTGGATGTATGCATCTAGAATCTAACATCCTCTCTTACTAGCTGTGTGACCTTGAGCAAGTGTCTTAACTTCTCTGAGCACTAATGAAATCACGTATACCTGAAACAGTTCCTGGCACATAGTAAAGGTTTCATAATTTGTGCCATCTTCCAGTCAGTGGCCAAGCTTCACACTGCCTCCCTATCCCTGGACTCCTACATCCCAATCACCAACCCACAACATTTTTATTTCCTCTGCTTACACCTTGCTGCTGTGGTGCAGGCTGGCTTGTATGTCTTTATCTGTGAGGTGGGGATCATGGTGGTGAGAAGGCTGCCAGAAAGGCAGCACAGCCTGGGTTTGAATCCCAGCCCTACCACTTACCAGCTGTGTTGCCGTGGGCAAGTCACTTCACTTCACAGGGTCTCAGTTTCCTCATCTGAAAAATGGGCAGAATACCTGTCTCTCAGAGTGCTTGTGGGACTCCCACAAGATCAGGTCAGTACTCCACTTAGCACTTAAACTGCTATTCCATTTTCAAACCAGTTGCTGCTAAGTAGACACTGACTCATGGCAACCCCGTATGTGTCTGAGCAGAACTGTGCCCCGTAGGGTTTTCTGTGGTTGACTTTCCAGAAGTAAATCACCAGGCCTTTCTTCTGACATGCCTCTGGGTAGACTTGAACCTCCAACCTTTTGGTTAGCAGTCCAGCGCAGGGACTCTGACGCACCATTTAAAGGAGTTGTTGTTATTGTTGTTGCCCCCCACCCACCCTGCCCAGGAACATCCCAGTCCTCTGTCAGCCAAGGCCAACTCTAGGCCCCCTCCTCCAGGCAGCCTCCCCTACCTGCCTCTGTGGTCCAGCTTGCTCAAATCCATGAGCTTAATTACATGCTACCCTGACAAAATTCTTGTCTTCTAGCCTCAGGCTGCTATTTAACTTCATGTCTCTATTTTAAAATGTAAGTCAGATTGCTCACTTCTTTGCTTCAAACCTTACAACGGTTCTCAAACTTCTGGAAGAAAAATTCTACACAGCTTACTGGGACCCAGAGATCCCTGAAGAATGGCTTTTCCAGCCGGTCTCCTCCCCAGATGCACTGTTCCAGGTTCGGTCCAGCATCATAGCTTTTGCCCTGGCTGTGCCCTTGGTCTGATCTTCCCAAGGCTGGCTCCTTTATGTCATTCAAGCCTTGGCTTCAAAATTGCCTCCCCACCCCAGTTACTCTCTATCGTGTCACCCCCTATATTTTATTCATAGCGCTGATCCCATCGAAGGTACCATCTTTATTTACTTGTTTATTGCCTGCTTCCCGCTTCCCCCCCTCCCGCCCCCCGCCCAGAATGCCAGCTCCCCAAGAGCAGGATTTTTGCCTATCTTGGCTTCTCACAGCGAACCTGGCACATGGTAGATGCCCAATATTTGTGGAATGAATGAATGATGTCTTTTGTCCTTACTACAACTGCTCTCTGAGCCCCCCAATTCTCAAAAGAGCACCCTACCATGCCTACTGTGGAGGTGCTAACTACCACCGCTTCCCTGCCTTCCCACGGTCTCCCCACAAACCTAGGCACAGGGGCAGGGAGAAGGAGCTTCAGCCGTGACAGCGTGAACAGGCTGAAATTCCAGCATGGACACCCTCTCCAACCTGGGAAGGCCTGAACCTTAGCAACCCCAAAGCCACAATGAAGTACAGTGGGGGAAAACAGGAAGTGGGGAAGGGGATTCCTGGGTGCTCACATGGGCTGGAGGGAACACCACACCCAGACTCCCCCTTCTAGTAGCCTATTGCTTTGGTGAGAAGGAAGGAAGACGGGAGGCCACTGATTCAGCCTTGAAAAACCGGCTCCTGGGTGTTTCTTTGGAGAACGCCTACTGCCCTAGTCTTGGCCCAGGCTGCAGGGGAGCCCAGTAGGTACTGGACCCTAGCATCCTGGCCCCCTGCCCATCTGCACCCCAGATGTCACCTTTTTTTCAGGGCTCAGGAATTCTTGCTTTTCCAGCTCAAGGGAATTGGGGACATGAGACAGCTTCCTGTTCTGGTGGCTGGTGTCGGGTGACCTCTTGGTGGGGGTGAAAAGCTCAGCAGGTGTGGCCCAGGTGACATATATTTGCTGGGGTTGGGGGGAGGGGGAAGTGAGGGAGGGCGCCTGGCCAAGCTGTACAGAAACACCTAAGCCATGGAGCAACAAAACAATTGCTCTCATGGTTGAAACTTCAGCTCTGAACTCTGAGAGGCATAGGTTCGAGTCTCAGCCCTGCCACTAACCAGCTGTGTGACGTTGCGCAGGTTCCTCCACATCTCTGGTGCTGCTGTCTCACTTCCAAAAGAAGTCACAGCACCTCTCGCGAAGTGTTTGGATTCTATGATAGCATGGTAAATGCTTGGCACAGAAGCATAAATGTGAGCCAGTGTGATTTCTTCATGAATAGTATCAGGACCTTGGGTCTCCTCGCCTTCCCACACTCCCTACACCCCTAGAAGGGTTGGGACATAACTACCTCCAGAGAGGTACCTGGGCAGGGGGCAGAAATACCAAGCCGGAACCCATCCCTTCCAGGACCAGGACTACTCAGGGGTACAAGAGGTGTGATTGGAGACCCCTGCCCGGAGGCGGCGAGGCCTTTACAAGCCACCGCCACCGGTCGGCAAGGAGATGCCCCGCTGAGGAGTCTCGTACATCCCCGCACCCAGTCTCGACCTCCAGCCGACTCTACGGAGCCGCCCCACCCCGCGCACCGCACCCCGCGCACCGCACCACCAGCCAGTTTACCGCGTGTTCACTACTCAGCATGACCCGCGTATCCACGCCGGGATCCTCGAACGGCCGTCTCTTCGCAAGGAACACTCACCTGCGCCGCCACCGCTGTCCTTTGAGAGCCCACCTTGGTCCTCCGTAAACTCCGGCCGGGGCCTCTCCCGCAGCCGCCGACAGGGGGCGGGGCCGGCGACGTGTGTCCGACCAATCAAAGCCGGCAACCCGGAGCTCGCGGCCAATCTGTGCCACCGCGCGTCGGGCGGGTCCGACGGAAACATTCCAGAGGGATCTCTCCGCCTCTTCCAGTTCTTCCTGACCCCCCCTACGCCGAGAGCATTAGACCGTCCCGCCCGCCTCGGTCGCGGCGGGCTATACCACCGCTGGGCTGTGGAGGGGGGAATTGCAAGGGAGGAAGAAGAACCCAGTCCAATCGCAGGGGAGGAAAAAGGCGAGCGGCCAATGGGAAGCTGGGGTCGCTGGTACCACGTGCTGTTTGGTGAGCTACGGATGGGATGTCCTGAGTGGTAAAGAGTGAAAAAGGGCCGGTGGCCTTGGTGTCAGGTGACGAATCTCGCTAAGAGGATGCGAACTCCTAACGTCCGGAAAAGCAGACCCTTTAAGAGAACTGAGCGGGAGAGCTTAGGGCAGTATCCAATCCACTCCCCCTCTCGACCTGCCCCTGCCCTAGCCGGCCATCCTCCCGCATATAAAAGGATGCATTCATTTCAGGCTGGCAGGCCGTGACCTAGATGAATAGGGAGGGTCCCGAGTGTCCCTGCTTCCTGAGGGGTACTACAATGGACAAGGGCAATTATTCATTCACTCATCAAATATTTAATGTATTACTCCGTACCAGGCTCTGTCTTACCTCTGCAGATACTAGCGAATGTGCTCCTGGTAGAGGGCATAGCCTGGAGGTCAGACAAGGAAATACATTATACCTAAGGAAAGCATCTCGAACCAGTGTTGTTGAGTCGATTTCTTTAGGAGACAGAGTAGATTAAAACTACTCCACAGGGTTTCCAAGACTATAATCTTTCCAGTGAGCTCAAACATGCAACGCGTGTGAGGATGATGCAGAACGGAGAAATGTTTCCGTCCATTTTGCACGGGGTTACTATGGATTGCTGACTCCATGCAACCTAACAACAACAATCTTTATAGAGCTAGACTGCTACATCTTTCTCCAGCAGAGCAACTGGTAGGTTCAAACCAACGCTTTGAATCAGTTCCGCCTGGCTAATTTATGGCTGATGAGGTGATATTGGAATGGACCCCCAAATTTTAAATGTGGTGAACCCAGAACATTAACTGGAATGGGAGAACTGACAAGTTGAAGCCCTGCTAGAAACATAATCTCCCTCTTAGAAAACAAAGACAGTTTGTGGGCTGCACAGCAACCAAATCGCTTCACCGGCTTACTCAGAAACAAAGGTGCCGAGGGCAAAGATGACAGTGGACCGTGCTTTGAATGTGCGTCGCTCTCCACCGTCCTGACCATACCCAGTGTCAGACATCAGGTTCCTAAAAGGGTTCACTTTGATCCCTAATTTTTCCCATTCCAGTTAGTGTTCCCATTACTCCAACTTCAGAAATTGATGTCTGTTCTGCTTTTGCTTTGTCGGCCATGACTGACATGCATTGGACAGCTGACCTTTTGGTTAGTGCCAAGTGCTTAATCATAGTGCCACCAGGGCACCTTACGCATCTGTTGTTGTTGTTGTTAAGTGCCATCAAGTCGGTTCCGACCCATAGCGACCCTGTACAGGGTTTCCGAGGGTGTAAATCTTTACGGGAGTAGAAAGCCTCATCTTTCTCCCACGGAGCGACTGGTAGTTTCGAACCACTGACCTTAAGGTTTGCAGCCAGATTCGTAACCACTACGCTACCAGAGCATCTAGTAAAAAAAAAAAAAAAAAGGCATGTTGCCGTTGAGTCCATTCTGATTCATAGAGAACCTATAGGATGAGTAGCACTGCCCCCAGAGCGGGTTTCCGAGGCTGTATGTAATCGTTCCGGGAATGGATTGCAAGGTCTCTTCTCCCATGAGTCACTTGTGGGTTCCAGCCTTTGGGTTGGTAGTTGAGTTCTTTAATTATTGCTCTCTAGGAGCTAGGAACACATCATAAAAAGCACAGTGGACAGGTAGACAAAGGTGAGATGTCTTCCGTGCTTGTTGGTTCATTCTGCGACGCTGTATTGAGCACCTGTTGTTGTTGTTAAGTGCCGTCAAGTCGGTTCCGACCCATAGTGACCCTGTACAGGGTTTCCGAGGCTGTAAATCTTTACGGGAGTAGAAAGCTTCATTTTTCTCCCGCGGAGCGGCTGGTAATTTCGAACTGCTGACCTTAAGGTTCCGCAGCCTGATTTGTAACCACTACGCTACCAGAGCACCTAATATATGCTAAATGACAGCCAGCTGAATCCTCTACCCTCAGGGAGCACACATTTTATTGTGTAGGTGTGTCTCCTCTAGCTGACTGTAAGTTTGCAGAGAGCAGAGCCTGGCAAGGGCAGGCCTGTGGGGATGAGTGGACTTGATGAGCATTTACCATTTCCAGATTTGGTTTGCAACTAGAATTGCTCTGGCTGGAGCAGAGCCAAGAAACAAAGACACAAAAGCACTTCACAGGCCTGAATGTTCTGTTCCCAGGCCAATTGCTATTTCCTTGTTCTGGTTCAAAACCAGCCACTCAGGGAACCGGATCTGGACTAGGAATTCGCTGTGCATTCTGGGAACTATAGTTCCTGGTGGCCTCTGGGTTCTGGCATCCTGCTCAGATGTCCTTAAATGGCTGAGTCTGTAGACCATCCAGGTGAACTGCTATGTGTCCTGGCCCTACCCAGACTTTCAGAGGGACCAAGTGAAAGCCTCAGCTGCTGAAGGCTGCCTGACTGGCCCCACCCAGCTGGCAAACACTGTATTAGCCGTGGTAGGCCAGGCAACAGTCTCGGCCATTGTCTGTCCTTTCCTGTTCTGCTGACCTCTGCCACTCCTCTGCCATTCCTGCTGAGCCACTGGCTGCCTGGTCCAGACCGGTGCCTTCTGTGGGTTGTATGCGTGGCTGCTTGAGAGCACATCTAGAGAAGGGAAGGTGTAGGTTAGTGGGTACAGCGTGACCCTGTTGAAATACCTGAGCCAAAATCTTCCTGCCTTTTGTTCATGGATGAGAAAGTGTCCCAGAGAACAGGCCAGAACTCCCAAGAGTGCGATGGGCACCTCAGCCTCAATTTTATAACTCAGGGGGTATGCCCCCAACCAGAATCTGGTCATACACTCTGAAAATAAATTCTCATTCTGAAATGGCAACCCAAGGGTTGAAGCCTGCTCTCCCAAAAGATAAGGTGAAGTCCTCACCCTCTGGCCCCAGTCAATGTGACCTTGTTTGGAAATATGGTCTTTGAAGATATTATTAGCTATTGGTGGTGGTTATATGCCTGGAGTCAGCTCTGAATCAGAGACCCTTTTTAGGGTTCCTGAGGCTGTAAATCTTTACGGGAGCAGAAAGCCTTATCTTTCTCCCACGGAACAGCTGGTAGTTTCGAACTGCTGACCTGGAGGTTAGCAGCCAGACTTGTAACCACTACACTACCAGAGCTCCTATTAGTTATTAGTTAAGATAAAATGAGGTCCTACTGGGGTAGGCTGGGTCCTAATCCTACATGAGTGGTGTCCATAAAAGAGGAGGCGCATCACTTACAGAGGGAAGACAGCTATGGAAGGAGGGTTGCATCTAGAACTCAGGAATGCCAAGACTGTCTTCCCCAGCTCAGTCGGCCTTGGCTCTGTTTTCTCTCTCACTTCTAGTTCACCAGGAAATACTTGCAAATACTCAAATTCATTTCTCACTCTTACCACAGCCCCAACCCTGGTCCATTTACACACCAGTAATGTCGCCTCCACTGACCAGTGTACAGACCAGCACTGTCACTTCCCACCTCTCCCCACCCCCAACTTACCCCACAGTCTGTTCCCAGGACAGCCACCAGAGGGTGTCTTACAATCCCTGAGTCAGGGCACATTCAACTCCTGTAGAGGACCTGCCCTATGAGGCCACACACCCAGAAACAACCCTTCCCTGAGAGCAGAGGCATTTCTTCTGGAACTGGGCCTGGCCATACTGATGTTCAGCATAATCTCTTGGAGGAAAATGGGGCCCTGACCAATTTGGGCTCTGGCTTCCAGGCTGTGTTCCTCCTGACTCAAACCCTTTCAATCTGCTTCTCCTTTGCCCCAGGCTGGTGCCTGCCTCAGCAGAGCCCTGACGCCTCATTTATGGGTACAGCTCATCCTGTGTTCTCTGGTGGAGCCTCACCAGGCCCCCGGCCAACACTCCCAGATCAGCTCTGCTCCTCTTCACCCTCCTTGGCCTGAGTCCTTATCCCTGGGGTCTCAGCTCAGTTGGCCAGTCTGAGCCCTGAGCAGCCCCAATCCCTCTTACCAGGCCCTCTCCTGCTAAGAAATCCACTCACAGAAAGTGCCTGGCTCAGTGTAGTGTAGAGGACTGAATAATGCTTCACCCCCATCCCCCAAACACACATACACACACATAAAAAATGTGTACCCAGAACCTGAAAATATGGTCTTATTTGTAATTAAGGTCTTTGGAGATGTAATTAAGGTAAGACTTGCAAGATGAGGTCATCTTAAACTACTTGAATTTAGGGGTGGATCTCTAATCCCAATGACAGTGTACAAACAAAAAAAAGGCAGGAGGACATATTTGACTTTACCTGTCTTCACAGCGGGGAAGGAGAATCAAAGTGAGAATTAGCAGAGGTCAGACATGTCTCCACCCTTTTTGGCCTCTTCTGATACCAACCATCCCTCCTACAGCATTCTCTGCTTCACGTCTGGGCTTGATCATCTGTTACAGTGGCCACACAGAACTCATAGATAACACTCACAATTATGGGGTTTGTTAGGGAAACGAACAGGGTACAATTCAGGGTCAGAAACAGCACTAGTTCTCCAGTCAGGAAGTCCTCTTCCGGGTTGTACTTCGGTCTCTTAGCCATGGAGCCCCTCAGCCTCTGCGCTGCTTGGGCAAATGTTTCAATGCTCCACTTGCCTATCTGTAAATGCCCAAAGGACACATTCTGCCAGCCAACCTCCTGCCTGTAGGCACTCAGCTTTACTTGGTCTCTCCAGGTAGGTGTCTCATGATCACTGCTCATGGCTCTTCTTTCTTGATGGTTCTGGGATTGTGTTCCTGCTTCTCAGTTGGCTCCTTTGAACCCTAGCAGGATGGCAAAACTAACCATTCCAGGGATCAGAGTTCTCTTCTGGTGTGGTGCACTGGACTTTGAACCACAGGGTTGGCAGTTCAAACTTACCAGCTGCTCCTTGGAAACCCTATATAAGGTTGCTGTGAGTCGGAACTGACTCGATGACCCAACAACAACACACCTCATATGCATGATCCCACCTAGTCATTTAGTGGGAGTTAAGAAGACTTTCAGCTTTTGCAAATATGTAAAGTCTCAGAAACCCTATTTGAGTCAATAGCACTTAACAACCACCACCACCACCAGACTTGGGATAGAAAAGTCATATCCAGTAAATTCATAGTACCACACAGTGTCTTTAATAAAAGAAGAGGAGTAGACATAGAGGAAATGGCCATGGGAAGATATGGAGGTAGAGATTGGGGTGATACAGCCATGAACCAAAGAATGTCTGAAGCCACCGGAAGCTGGAAGAGGTAAGGATGGCTCCTCCCTCGGAGCCTTTAGTTTCAGACTTCTGGCCTCAGTGTCTGTGAGAGGACATTTGTGTTGTTGTTTGAAGCCACCCGCTGTGTGGTGCTTTGCTATGGCAGCCACAGGACACTCAGACTCCCAGGTGTGTTTCTCAGGAAACAGAGATTCATGAATTGTTCCTGGACTGCTGTGTTTCCCCTCCCTGGGTCTTTGGCCTTGCAGTAAGTTGGTCCCCATACTGTGCCTACTGACTAAACACATGAATTGTGGAGTGGGACCAGGTCCCCCAAGAAAGAGGGGCTCTCCTGGAGTCAGAGCACACACTGAGTTGTCTCTGCAGGGAACTGGGGAGGGGAAACATCAGCAGATGCAGGGCTGGGCTATCCTTTCTCACACCTTGACCCAGTGGTTCTAGGACAATGGTTTGCAGACCTTCTTGTCTGTCATGGATTGAATTGTGTCCCCCAAAATACAAATCAGCTTGGCTGGGCCATAATTCTTGGTGGTTTATGTAATGATGTAATGTGGTTACATAATGATGTAATTACCCCCAGGATGCAATCAACTCTGACCTGATGTAATTACCCTAAGTGTTGTTAAATCCTCACTTTTATGATGTGAATGAGGACAGACTCAATCTACAGCATTAGGTTGCATCTTGAGTGAGTCAATCTCTTTTGAGGTATAAAATCATTTCAATAAGCAAGCTGAGCTCAGAGGGACCTACTATTACCAAGAAAGAAAAGCCAGGAGTGGAGTGCATCCTTTGCACCTATGATCCCTGCATTGTGAAGCTCTTAGATCCAGAGAAAGACTGATTGCTGCCAAGACATATGGAGCTCTCCAAGGAATGCTGGCCTTATAAATGTAGAAAAGAGCCACCGGCAGAGCATGCCTTCCCCTACACTCTGAATTTGGACTACTGGTGAGGTGCTGTGGGCTAATGCATCAGACTGCAAAGTTGTTTGAACTGCAAAGTCGGTGGTTCCAGCTCACCAGCTGCTCCTTGGAAACCCAGTACAGGGTGGCTGTATAGGCTGTAATGGGTCGGAATCGACAGCACTCAACAACAACAAACACTCTGAATCTGCACTTCTGACATCCTAAACTGTGAAAGAAGAAATATCTGGCCATTAAACATGCCTACTTGTGGTATTTGCTATAGCAGCACTAGATTACTAGGATGTTGTGTGAGTCACTTGGTCATGGTTAACTATTCATTCACCTACTCACTTGTTCACGGACCACACAGCTAGAAAATGGTAGAGCTGAGATTCAAAGCTGAAAATAGCAACAATGACCAGAGGTCACACTCAAAACCCAATGCCATCGAGTTGATTCCAACCCTACACTGAGTATATAGTACTGTAAATTGTTAAGGGAGCAGACAGTCTCATATTGCTCCCACAGAGTGGCTGGTGGGTTTGAACTTCTGATCTTGTGGTTAGCAGCCCAACCCCTAACCCACAGTGCCACCAGAGATCCCTCATTGATCTTGCACCAAACACTAAAGATGAAAAAACTGAAGATTTTTACCAACTTCTGCAGTATGAAATTGATCAGACAAAATTGATCAAGATGCATTGATAATCACTGATGACTGGAATAGCAAAGTTGGAAACAAAGAAGAGGAATCAATAATTAGAAAATATGGCTTTGGTGATAGATATGACGCAGGAGATCTTTTGCAAGATCAATGACATTCATTGCAAATACCTTTTTTAAACAACATAAATGTTGACTATACACATAGACCTCGCCAGATGGGATGGAACACAGGAATCAAATCTACTACATCTGTGGAAAGAGACAATGGAGAAGAAGTTCAATGTCATCAGTCAGAACAAGTCTAGGGGCTGATTGCAAAACAGACAGTCAATTGCTCATATACAAGTTCAACTTGAAGTTGAGGAGAATTAAGTCTATGAGTGCCAAGTATAATCTTGAATATATCCCACCTGAATTTAGAGATGATCTCAACAGTAGATTTGATACATGGAACACTAATCACCGAAGACCAGATGAGTTGTGGAAGGACATCAAGGACATCATATATGAAGAAAGCAAAAACTCATTGAAAAGAAAAGAAGGAATAGACCAAAGTGATAATGTCAGAAGAGACGCTGAAACTTGCTCTTGAGCTTAAACTAAAGTGAATGGAATAAATGAAGTAAAAGACTTGAACAGAAGATTTCAAAGGGTGACTTGAGAAGACAAAGTACTATAATGAGATGTAGAAAGACCTTGAGTTTGCAAACCAGAGGGAAGAGCACACTTGGTATATTTCACGCTGTAAGAATGGAAGAAAAGATTCAAGCCTTGTGTGGCAATATTGAAAGATTATTTGAACAACATACTGAATGACACAGGAAGCATCAATAGAAGATGGAAGAAATAAACAGTCAAAAGAAT
>NW_006408786.1:2399309-2409210 GCF_000296735.1 Chrysochloris asiatica
CAGGATCAGACATTGTTTCGTTCTGCTGTGCATGGGGTCGCTATGAGTCGGTTCCGACTCGATGGCACCTGACAACAACAACAATTTAGTCTGGATGCTGAGCAAATAACCCCAAAAGCTGATCTCTATGATTGGAGGAAGACTCATAAACAACTTGTGCTATACAGGTGACACAATCTTGCTTGCTTAAAAACTAAGGAAAAACAAAACAAAACTAAGGAGACATGAAGCACTTATTGATGAAGATCAAAGATTACAGTCTTCAGTACAAGTTACACCTCAACATAAAACAAAAATCCTAAGTGGACCAATAAGAAACATCATGGTAAACACAGAAAAATATGAGGTTGTCAAGGATTGCATTTTACTTGGATCCACAACCATTGCTGGAAGCAGCATTAAAGCTATCAAAGGATATTATTACAGTGGACAAGGCTACTGCAAAAGGCCTCTTTAAAGTTTTCAAAAGCAAAGATGTCACTTTGAGGACTAAGGTGTGCCTAACCTGAGCACACCTATTTTCATATGCATGTGAAAGCTAAACAATGAATAAGGAAGACCAAAGAATTGATGCCTTTGAATTATGGTATTGGCAAAGGATATTGAATATATGAGGGACTTCCAGAAGAACAAAGCAAACTGTCTTAGAAGAAGCACAACCAGAATGCTGCTTAGAAGAGAGACTTTGTGAGCGACATTTTGTGTCACTTTAGACATGTTATCAGCAGGGCCAATCCCTGGAGGACACTATGATTGGTAGAGGAATAAGACCAGGCAGGGTTTCCTTCTGTTGCTAATAGGGTTGCTGTGAGTTGAACTTGAGTGGAGGGCATCTAACAACAACAGAGATGTAAGGGTTGAACCAAGTATCATGGAGGGACGCGGGATTTTCACTGTGTGTATGCTTGTATTGTGATTGTTGTTGTTAAGTGCCGTAGAGTTGGTTCCAGCCCATAGCGACCCTGTACAGGGTTTCTGAAGCTGTAAATCTTTACAGGCGCAGAAAGCCTCATCTTTCTCCCGCGGGAACAGCTGGTAGTTTCGAACTGCTGACCTTGCAGTTTGCAGTCCGATTCGTAACCACTACGCTACCAGAGCCCCTTTTACACATCCAAAAAAGGAATCTGAAACTTTAAAAATGATGTTGGTGCTTACATGACTGGACTTTCTTTCTTAGAAGATTCATTTAAAATAAAAATTGTGATTATAAAAAAAAGATAGGGATTACTGATCAGAGCGGGACTGGAGGAAGGTAACATTATGGTCATTGACAACATTTCTGGTCTAGAAAGTAACTCACTCTCATGGCTAGGTTTTCAGTTAAACCATAGATAGGGTATATAGGGGGACAACAACACTAAGGTCAGTCATTCAAATTCAAAAGGACAACATTTATGGAAGGACAAAGTTGAGAAGGGCTGGAAAGGAGGGTGGTATGGAAATAGGAATCACAGGTCGGAAGCAGGGGTGGGCAGGGCTAACTGTTGTTACAGGGAGGGAGCTGCAATCACTGAGAGGAAACAAAGTATATGACTGGTGGAATGTAAAACTAAAACCCCCGATACTGAGTCTTTCCAGCTTTGTACCACGTTCAAGTTATGTAAAAATAAAACTGATAGTATAATGATTATGGGTGTTGGCAAATGTAGTCACATGGAAGGCACTCCGAGACGTGCTCAGAGGTGGCATGGTAAAATGAACACAAATCCATTACAGGCACCTTTAGGATGGCCAGGCTCATTTAGGCACCAAAGACCTGGAGGCCGACAATTGTGTCTAGTGGTGGCCCCTGGACAGAACCCTGAGCATTCAGAGGCACTCCCAGTCCAAGTCCTGTCTTTGTGTGTTTTTTTTTTTTTACCATAACTCCTTGCCCCCTCCCCATATATCACCTCTGCTCTCACCTCCAACCCAGAGGATGTTGCTTGGCATAGTGTGGAAATCCCCTGAATTGTGTGTGCATGTTTCTGTTTGTGGCTTCACTATGAAGTTCACAGGGACCCCACTAAAGACTTGAGGACCTGAGACCCAGCTGAGGCCAGGCCACAGCCCAAGGGCATTGTGAACTTGCTTTCAGTAAGTTATGGCTCTGATAGTCTAGGGCCATATTGTTAGCTGCCATTGACTCATGAGGATCTTATGTGCAAGGGAAGAAAACGCTGCCGTTTCCTGATTATAGTTATGAACTAGGCTGTTGTCATCCATAGGGTTTTCATGGCTGATTTTCAGAGGTAGACTGCCAGACCTTCTTCTGAGTTCAGGTTAGTGTGAAAGCTTCACTGAAACCTGTTTAGCATCATAGTAAAATGTAAGCCTCCGTATTGGTTAAGAATTGAATCCTGGTCTCAAGCCAGGAAGGTGAGAAGCCTACCAATGAACTGTCCCCCAAGGTTAACATGGCTCTCGACTTTTTAAGGAAAAAACCCCCTACATCTGCATTGTCCAATAGTCAGAACTAGCCACATGTGGCTGACACGCAACTGAAGTGTGGCTAATGCAATGAAGGAACACAATTTTGAATTTTATTGAATCTAAAAGAACACAAATCATATAGACTATGCCCTGTAGCCATAGAAACTTCTATTCAATAGACAGTTTTCAGAGGTTTGGGACCTCCTAAGTTGACTTGCGCAAGGTCGGCGGTTCAAGCTCACCAGTCAGTCACTCCTTAGAAACCCTACACAGGGTCGCTATGGGTCGGAACCCATAACGTAACAACAAAGTTGACTTGAATAGACAGTGAATTAAATTTTTCACTTTAAAACATTTCATAGCAAAGGAACATTATGTATACTATCTCAAGTCTGTGTAATCAGTTACACCTTACAATTAAAAAGCAAGTTCTGAAAGTCACAGCACAAAGTGGGTTTTCTCCAGAGTAGGGTACACTGGGCTGCCTCTAGCTCTGGTTGGGCCAAGCCTGCCAAATACCCAGCCTGCTCCAGCAAGACAGGAGGGGACAGGAACAACACTGTATGCATCTCCTTTTGACTTCAATCCCATCACCAGGTTGGAGGAAGTCAGGACCAAGACAGGAAGGGAAACTGGATGCTCAGTTCTCTCCCCTTCACCCTGGGCCCTCTCCCCCCCCCCGACCTTGACCAAAAATGCAACTTGAATGTAAGGCACTAGGGCCTCCTAGCATGTCTGGATCACCATGGTCACGGAGATTCCTTTGGCCTGCCTTCCTCCCATGTTACAGAAGCGACTGCTCCCTCCAGCCCCACCCCAAGCCAGCCGACCCCTCAAACAGAGTCGCAGGACCGCTCCGCCGAGGTTTCGAATCAGTGTTTAATGCCTTCGCGCTGCACATTGACAAGTCACAGGCTTTTTAGTCTTGGATTGGCAGTGGCAACTTACAATGAGTCTACATGGCTGAGCACCAGACTGGCCTCCAGGGGACAGACACCTGCTCCAGCTCCACCTCCCCACCCCCTGATGTTTCTTCCAGACTCCCATATGGCCCTGTACAGCAAGCAGCGGCTGTCCTGGACTGGCTTCGTTTGCGTGCACGCCACCTTTATACGGAATTATAAAAACATATTTACAGACGTTCCACAGTGCTCCTGTCATCAGAAGCGAAGACCCTTTTATCAAAAGGGATTATATCTAGGGCTGTGTAATATTCAAAAGGATCAGATCCCTTTGAAAGAGTCCAGAGTCCATTAGTTCAGACGGGGACAGAAAAAGGTTCCCAGGGTTGCTGTGATGTCAGGTGTGTCAAAAGATTGCCTTACACAAAGAGGGAAGTGACTCCTAATTGAAGGGGTGGAACCTCACTGGTGCCAGGGTGGCTGTGGTGCCCATCGTTGGTGTGATGGCTCCCTTGGTCCTGCTGCTGGAACGAGAGGTATTGCTTGTGGGTGCCGGCTAGGCAGTTCTGCAGAAATGATCTAGGCTCTCAATTTGAGATGGCAGAAAAGACAGGATTCTGTAGGGGAAGAGCAAGACGTGGGAGGCAACACAGAATAAAACAGAGAACAGATGCTGAGGAGTGTCCAGGATCTGGTAACCAAGACAGCACAAAAGCCGGAAGAAAGCAGAGGAACTAGATGTTCAGGTCCAGCTGTAGGCTGGACTCTTGCCCCTGGGCAGGGACTGAGCGGGAGGGGGAGGGGCTATAGGACCCAGATAGGGAGACTGGAGTACCTGGTTCCTGCTGTCCCCACCACCTGCCGCCCTATCGCTCGAAAAATCACTTAAGTCTTAGTGCATGACTTTGAAAGATTGTAATATATTCTCTGGAAAACATTCAGCAGTATGAGAGCCCTCCCGCCCTTTTGTGGGCCCACAACTGGTGGAACGATCTGGAAATCCTTGAGCTCTGAAAGGTCCCTGGTCAGTCCTTGGGGAGTGCAGGACGCTATATTGGAAGAACCTGCTCAAGTACGGTTCTTGATGTTTGGGGAATCCTTTCTGGGAAGATCACTTCAAACTCAATAATAAGGTCCCCACGTTTCTCGGGCGTCTTGGGGAGGGGGAGGCCTTCTCCAGGAACTTTTCGCCGCATGCCAGGCCTGATGACGTCTTTGAACACGACGGGTATGGTCCGGCCGTCCAGAGTGGGGACATTCACTGTGCAGCCACACAGAGCCTTGGAAAACAAAAGGACAGCATTAGATGGCATATAGCTTAAGCAGCAGCTCAACTCCTAAAAGCTGTTTACTTTGAGGAACTCATCTTCCTCTGCAGCTAAGACCTGGTCCCAAATCTACCAGGTGACCAGCTTGGAAGCTTGGCAAGCACAGCATCCTTGTCATGTTGCATCTCGAGCCTGGCCCACATCTAGCCTTCTAATTATCTCTCCAAATACTGCCTCAAAAGGCAGCCCTCTCCCATCCTGCCCGGCACTTTACCTCCCGAAGGCTGATCCTGGCTGGGTAAACGACATCTGAGCCATCTCTTTTAAAGATATTGTGTGGCTTGTCCTTTAAAACAAAGACGATGTCAGCTGGAATGTTGTTGGAGGTCTGGTCTCCTTCCTTGGGGAAGGTGATTTTGGTCCCTTCTTTCCACCCCCTCTTTACTTCGATAGTCAAGATTTTGTCTTCATTGCGAATGCTCTTTCCGTCCGGATTCAGCCGCTTGTGGGAGATTTTCATCTTTTTGGTACAACCGCTGTAGATCTCTTCAAGCGAGACCCTAAGGTCATGGGTGACAGGGGGATCTTGTTTCTTTCGGGTGGGCTCCTGGGTGGGGCGGGAACGGCTAAAGTTCATGTTGGGGAAGCCACCCATGCCCATGGGGAAGGCTGAGAATGGGTCATCGATGTCCATGCCTTCTTCCCCGTTCCGCTGCCCAAAAAAGTTATCAAAGGGATTTCGGCCACCAAAGAACTCAGCAAACATAGCATGAGGGTCTCCATGGAATGTGTAGCTGAAAGAGGTCCCGTTAGCACCACCGGTGTTCCCAACACTGGGACCACTACCCTTTAGGCCTGAAAGGGAAAATGAAAAGTTGTCAAATAGCTAGTCAGGAGCTTCTTCCTCTAGGAACTTTTCTTAAGGGGCAAAACCTTGGGAATTCGTGGGGGCTGCGGGGAGAGCAGAGGTGTTAATAAGCCTGTCAGGGAAGAGCCCTAAGCTTTTGCCTCCAGATACAACAGCACAGACTGACTCTCTTAAGTGTGGCAGCGTGACATGCCAACATTGGGTTATCTTGAGATGCCACCAGGCCCTGCTGCTTCTTGGCTAGTCCATCCTCCCCAAAATGTTACAAGGACTCACCAAGAGATGGATGAAAAAGGTAAGATTCAAGATAAACTTTCAGTGAGTGTTTACTCTTAATACTTTATGGATAACGGAGTCCTGGTGTGGCGCTGTATGATAAGCACTGGACTGTTATCCACAAGGTCAGCACTTGAAGCCCACAAGCCACTCCTCAGAAACCCTATACAGGGTCACTATGAGTTGGAATCAGCTCCACAGCACTTAGCAACTTCAGGGCAAGTGTTGATAATCAAAGGCATGGTGGCGCAATGGTTAAATGCAATTGGCTGCTAAATAAAAGTTCAGCAGTTCAAACCCACCAGCCACTCTGTGGGAAAAAAATAATGTAGTTGGCGTCTGTAAAGACTTACAGCCTCAGAAACCCTATGGGACAGTTCGGCTGTGTCTCCATGACAACAGGTTTTAGGTTTGGGATGCTAATGATGGGAGAGGAGGATAGAAGCGGGAGGTACAACGTAAACACATTTTTCGAATCATCATCACCACACCCTGGCATTAGTTGCCACATGTTGTGTACAGTCATTTGGCACCTTGAGAAGAGTCCAGAAACCAAGTTGAGTCAGCAACAGGCAACTACGAATAAGAAAGCCTTTCTTTCCTTCTTTTTTTTTTTTTTAACTTTTCATTGGCCATTGAGTGACAGGTTTACACAGCAAGTAGACCTTCAGTTTTACATCTTCTCATGACTGCACCTCACTCACTCCCCCGTTCTCCGTTTCCATTCCTCCAGCGTTCCCCACCGTTCTTTCTGAGTTGTGTCCTCTCCCTCTCCACGCAGTGCGCAGCGCACTCGTGTAGTTCCCCGCACCCATCTACCTCCTGGGAAGCGTTTCTCCCCAGGGCCCGGCTGTTTCCTACGTGCCTGGCACGGCTAGGTAAGCACTTCACAAGGATTAGCTCACCCCACCCTCACGGGGCCGGGAGTGGGACGTGTGCCAACCCGAGTCCGCAGGGGCTGGGTCCCACTACCCGCGGGTCTGCGCGGAGCGCGAACGAGCTGATGCGTAATGTTAGGCCCGGCCAGTGCAGGTGGGCTCAGGTGGGCTCAGGTGAGCCAACACTGCGCTCGGTCTCCGTCCGCACCGGCCACCCATCACCCCGACCACCCATCACCCCGGCCACCCGGGACGTGGGTGGTAGAGCCCAGGGAGGGGCAGCCCAGACATGCTAGAACCTTCTGCGCGAACTGCGCGGCCAGGGCTCCTCCTCCCATCCGGAGGCCGTCAATCCGAGGGCGGAGGCCCGCGTGGGCAGACGGCGGGGGCAGCTCGCCCTCCGCGCAGGGGCGGCCCCGGAGGATGCTGCAGTCGCGCCGCCCGGCCTCAGTTTCCCCGCCTGTCAAACGGCGGGGGCGCGCCCCCGCCGCACGCGCACGCACCTTCTTCCCCGTAGCGGTCGAAGATCTCGCGCTTGCGCGGGTCGCTGAGCACGTCGTAGGCCTCGGCGATCTCCTTGAACTTCTCCTCGGCGCCGGGCTCCTTGTTCTTGTCCGGGTGGTAGCGCAGCGCCTGGCGGCGGTAGGCCCGCTTGATCTCCTCGTCTGACGCGCCGCGAGCCAGGCCCAGCGTCTGGTAGTAGTCCTTACCCATGGCCCCCACCCGCGGCCCGCCGCCCCGTTCTCGCCGTCCCCCCGGCTCCGCCGCCACCCGGTCCGGGACTCTATATACCCGTCCGGCGGAAGCTTCCAGAGCCCGCCAGCCCCCTCCAGAACCTTCCGCCCCGCCCCCCACTCCGCATCGACCAATCGCCGCCGCCCGACCAGCGACGCGAGATATCTGGGGCGGGGCCGCGCTGCCAACGGCCGCCGGCACGCGGCCACGCCCCTTCCCGCTCTTCCTTCGGCAACGCCTACCCTAGGCGCGCGCACAGGCCGGCGGAGCTCCATTCTATGGGACAGCCAATCGCGGCCGCCTTTCATTACTCGCGTGCTTGCTTAGTTAGCATTGTTGGAGCCCCTCCTCCGAAATCAGGGTCAATAGGTTACGACGCGCCCCTGCCCCTGGGCTGTACTCGGCGCTCCGGGAAGGGGCGGGAGTGGGAACGGCCCCGCCCCAGGGTCCCCGCCCCTTGCTGGGAGATTTACGTCTAGCAGTTAGCGATAGGAGTTCGATCCATGGGGCGAATCTGAGCGGACTGTTTAGCATGCCCCTGCCCAGGTACCCTCTTCTGTTCCTTGGGGAGAAAAATACCTAGCCGCCCTCTTCTCCCTGCTGTCCCTGCCCTTACCACTGTTAAGTGCCGTCGAGTCGGTTTCGACTCACAGATACCCTGTATAGGATTTCCGAGGAGCAACTAGTGACTCTGAACCACCGACCTTGCGATCCAGGACCACCCACACCAGGACGCCTTACCATAAAGTTCCCTATAAAACGAGGTTAGGACGCCGGACAGCATCCTTTTTTGTGTATGTGCATCTGCTAGGCGAGGTCTTCCGGTTCCGCCTGCCCCTTCATGCCTTTTACTTTACCTGGTTTTCTCTAGAGCACCTTACACTGAAATTTAAAAATGTCTTGTTCCTTGGTTTTCCTGCTTATTGTCCTTCCACCTCCTGGGTCTGTGACCTGTGCTCTCCGCTGGCGCAGCGACTGGGTCCTGTCCCTTTGGGTTTCCTATACCTGAAACAATCTTAGCACGTGGTGGACGCTTCATAAATATTTCGGGTGTTTTGTTTTTTGTCTTTTTTTTGCATCTGGTTCTTTCTAGCTTTGTGCTTTGGGGGACATAGGCATGTCATCCACTGCTCAGGCCCTGACTTGGGAGTCTGTGATTAAGGACAGGTCTGATGGGGAAAGGAGGGGCATAGGGAAGAAGGGGCGGGTGGTTACTCAGGAGTAGGGGGCCGGGAGGGTGGAGGGTCCTGGCATGACTGCATGGAGGTCAGGGCAGCATAGAGGGCACTCTGGAGCCAGATGACAGGACTTGATTCCCAATGGCAACACTTCTTTGCTGGTTACTTAACTATTCCGGACTTTGCTTTCCCTATCTGTACAATGGGGATACAGCTGCACCCATCCCATTGGGTTTTGATGTGAACAAGAGTTGACAAGCTTGGCATGAATGGCATGAAGGAGAAGCACTACCTGTTTCAGTTTTGTTTAGTGGTGGGCTGCTGAACGAATCCCCTATCCCCTTCCTGCAATTAAGCAAAAGCTTCCTGCAACTGCCCCGCCGTGTGCAGGCTGGAACCCCTCAGTAAAAAGATCATTGGCCTTCTCCTCTCCTCCAGCAGGTAGATTCTGGATCTCCCTGTCCACTCACTGACCCCAAAATAACTCAGCAAGGGCTCTGGATGGGACACACACTACAGCAGGTATAACCAATATTGGGGGGAGAATTCAAAATTCAAAAAGTTAGGTAAATTAATAGAGCTGTCATCACGGGGATCAAACCATAGCTTTCTGGACTTTCTCGCATTTACACCCTAGTGTTTTGTAATATTAATTTTTTTCAATGTTTTATTGTGAATTATATGATAGTTTACATGAGAGAACTCTAGTTTTACATTCATTCCATAGCGTATCATTACATTGCCATGGTTCCAATCCCCTCCATGCATCATCTCCCAACCAAAGGGCATATCCTGGAAGCCCATCCTCTGCACTTCCCCCCGCCCCCCAGTCTTCGGCCCACAGTCCCTCTCCCTCTCTGGATCCAAAGTCCCCAGCTGCTCCATCCCTCCATGTCATCCCTGCTTCTCTGGGTAGGGTCCCGCTCTCAGCTCTTCTCCGTTGGTGGTTCCAGAGACCTCTGCTCCTAGACTGGAGAAACAGTCGCTCCCTTCCTTGCCACAAAATGTCCACCTTTGCATTTCCAACACTCACAATCCATCCTGATAACCATTATTCGCTACAGTATCGTGCGTAACCCGTCTGTATTTCATTTCATCAGCTCCACCTAGACAAATTGGATAGTACTCACTGGTGATTCTGCCTTCCTCCATGCGCCCTAGCTCTAGGTTCCCTCTTGAAAGCTTGTAAGCCAGTCACTTCTTGCCTTTGTAGTCCCTCTTTCCCCATTTGGGTATCCAATGTCCAAGTTGCCCATCTTTGTCCACTTTGTGTGTGGAGGGGGTGGGAATGTTTCTTGCTGTAAGGATTTGTGCCTCTCTTGAGTCACTGCATTCCTATGCATAGGTCAAGTTCATCAGATTGAATCAGCTCAATCATCTCTTT
>NW_006408786.1:2409310-2410709 GCF_000296735.1 Chrysochloris asiatica
TGGAATACTGATTAAGATGTTTCAATGGATGCAAACCTGGAAATACTCACTTGTTTAGGCTAGCTGGCCAACTGTCATAGGTTGAATTGTGTCCCACCAAAATATGTCAACTTAGCTGAGTCGACTCTTAGTGGTTTGGCAGTTATGTGATGATGTAATGTGACAGTTACATTGATGATTCGTTCTGATGTGATCAACCAATAAAAGGATTAAAGGTGGGCTGCAATCCTTGGGAGTCCTGATATTGTGCCGAAGGATAAGCACTGGACCTCCAGGTCAGTGTGAACTTTAAGGTTCGTGGTTCAAACTCACCAACCTCAGAAACTCTATCCAGGATTGCTATGAGTTGGAACCGACTCCACAGCATTTAACAACAACAGCAATACCCTTAACCCTGATCCAACATAAGAGAGTTTCCCAAGGATGTGGCTGGCAACACCAGCTATCTTGTTTGTTGTTCGGTGTTTTAGGTTCTGACTCAGCGTGACAACACAACAGAAGCCAATCCATCTCCTTGGGTTTTTTCATTGACCTTCCACTTTACCAAGCATGATGTCCTTCTCCAGGGACTGGTCCCCTCCTGATAATATGTCCAAGGTATGTGAGACAAAGTCTTGCCATTCAGGCTTCTAAGGAACATTCTGGATATTACTTCATTCAACATAGATTTGTTTGTTCTTCTGGCAGTCCATGGTACTTTTAATATTCTTCTCCAACACTATAACTCTAATGCATACATTTTTCCCTGGATTTCCTTATTAATTGTCTACCTTTCCCATGCATATGAAACCGTCTATAAACCTTCAATGCATATGAGGCTACTGAAAATACCATAACTTGGGATGAACCTGGAGGACATTGCGCTGAGTGAAATTAGTCAATCACAGAGGGACAAATATTATATGAGACCAATATTGTAAATAGTTAACCAAGAATTTTCTGGATAAAGGAAGCCATCTATGATGGTGACTGGGCAAGGGAAGATTATTCATGGGCTAGAGAGTAGACAGAAGTTAACACAGGTGACAGGGCAGGCAACATACAACAACTGGGAGGTTAGCAGAAGAAAGATAAAAGTAGTGGCAGACGAGGAGTACAAGAAGTAAAGTGAATAGAGGTGAATACTGTTAATCATTGGTGGTGGGGGTGGTGGGCCGTGGAGTTGGTTCCAACTCACAGCAACCCTGTATAGGATTTCTGAAGCTGTAAATCTTTATGGGAGCAGAAAGCCTCATCTTTCTTCCATGGAACAGCTAGTAGTTTCGAACTGCTAACCATGAGATTAGCAGCCTGACTCATAACCACTACTGCTACCAGAGTTTCTTGTTAACCACTGGTTGTTGTTGTTGTTGTCAGGAGGCATCAAGTTGGAACCGACTCATAGTAACTCCATGCACAG
>NW_006408786.1:2426605-2440887 GCF_000296735.1 Chrysochloris asiatica
TGTTCTTGTGCACATGCCCTCTCTTCCCATCAGCCGGCAGCTCCATTCTCCACTTGAGTCCTCCGTGTCCACGTCACTGACTCTGGGCCCAGGAGTCCTCGGGTCTCCTCGCACTGCTTGCCAATCAGGTCCCCAACCGGGTCCACAGAAGCCCTCTGAATATTGTGAGGCTTAGTTTGCTGCTTCATTGCTGCCTTTACCCCACTTCTCCCCAACGGTGATGTGTGTGTTTACCAATCCGAGCATGCATTTCCTCCGAGTCTCAGTTTTGGGAGGGGGCCTACGTTGGTAGGACCCAACCAACTGCCCCAATGTAACAGTCCATCTGCCTCCATTGTATCCTATTTTTCCCTGTAGGACCTCCATTCCAGATGTATCTTTTGTTCTTCTCACCACTCCAGGCTCCTCAGCTCGTCCTTTCAAGTGGGGATTTCTCATCTCTGGTGATCTGGATGTGGTTCTGGCTTCCACCTATAGTTCTATGTATTTGTAATATTAATTTAATGCAGCATTACAAACATTAATTTTTTGCCAACATTGAGGCTTCCAAAGCTCTTGATGTGGCTTGTTGGTGGGCAATGCTTTGCCAAAACATCAGGCAAGGGGTGTCCATGTGTTTAGGTGGCAACCTTAGTATGCCTGGGACAAGTTCCGAAAATATTGACCTTTTTTTTTTTTTTTTAAAACAACTACCTAAAAACCCTCTCCTGGCTGTGGGTTTTTGACTGGGTATTTCAGAATATTACTAGAAAAATGGCTCCCATTGGACACCTCAGCTCTCACCTTGGAGGAGCTAAGAGGGTGGATTTGGAATCCATTGACTTGGTTCAAATCCTGGACCCCTTATTTTTCATTTATAGCTTTTGTGATCTTGCATAAACTGCTTGATCTCTTCTAGCATTACTGCCTCCCTCCATAAATGAAGATAAAAGTAGATTTGTTCTCTGAGGGTTACTACACAGATAATTTGAGAGGGGGTAGGTAAGGACCTTTTTAAGAACAGTGTGCGAGGACATGACCCTGCTGTGAGCCAGGCCTGTTTCAAGCACTTGACATGTAGTAATTGATTTAATCCCTTCACCGTTACCTCCATTTTACAGGTGGGGAAACTGAGAGGTCACATGACTTGCCCAAAGCCACCAAGGTCAGTGAAAATGCTGCAGTGCAGAGTGCTTGAGGAGCCCTGGTGGCACAGTTGTTAAGAGCTCAGCTGGCTAACTGAAAGATCAGTGGTTCTAGTCCACTAGCCGCTACACAGGAGAAAAATACGACAGTCTGCTTCCATAAAGATTACACCCTTGGGAAGCCTATGGAGCAGCTCTAGGGTCTCTGTGAGTTGAAGTTGACTGGATGTCAATAGGTTTGGACGTACATATGTGACATATGATTCAGATCATGATAAAGCCTTAATTATATATAAAAACAATACATCACCACTCTCATCAACTGTTCACTTGTTCATCAAAAAGGCCAGTACAAAAATAATGGCTATCACTCACCAGGATTGTGCTCCTTTAAAAAATCATCTCTATAAGCCCAAATGATCAACAGTTCCTTTAAAACCAAGATGAGAATGTAAGGGGGCAGGGTAACTGGATGAATGGAAACAGTCACCAGAATGGAAATGACAATGTTCACGCATTAGGAAGAATGTAACCAATGTCACTGGACACTTTGTGTAGACATTGTTGAGTGGGAACCTAAACTGCTAAACCTTCATGGAAAACACAATATAGTATTGCTTTAAAAAAAAAAAAAAAAAAAAAAGGCCTTTAAAAGCAAGACAGCAGCGGTTTCACTTCTACCAAATCAAATCTGTTGCCATCCAGTCAAGCCTAACTCATGGTAACCCTATTGGCCAGAATAGAACTGCCCTATAGTGTTTCCAATGCACCCAAGGTCAGCAGTTCAAACCCACCAGATACTCCTTGGAAACCCTATACAGGATCATTATGAATTGGACCGACTCAACACTTAACATCAGCAACAACAATCTTTACAAGAGGGAGCACAGTGGCTCTGCAGGATAAACACTAGACTGCAAACCACAAGGTTGGTGGTTCGAGGCCACCAGTTGCTCTGTGGAAGAAAGATGAGGTTTTCTGTTCCTGCAAAGATATATAGCCTCAGAAACCCTATAAAAGTTTGCTATGAGTCAGAACCAGCTCAAAAGCACTTAACAACAACAATCTTTATATACTGCAACATAGTTCTCCCATGGAGAAGCTGGTGGGTTTGAACACTCACCTGCTGGTTAGTAGCCCAATGCTTAACACACTGTGAGACAAGGGCTCCTCATCCCACTCCTAGTGGAATATAAACCTATGTTCCCATAAAAACATTTGCACACACCTTTAGAATAATAATCAACCATTTGAGATCAAAAGAGCAGCATTTACATAAGAACCAAGTTCAGAAGGGTTAAGAGCAGGAATGAAGAATGGAAAGAAGAAACGCAGGGATAAAGTGAGTTAAGTAATGTACACTTGCTGTTGTTAAGTGCTGTCAAGTCGGTTCCGACCCTTAGTGACCCTAATGGTTCAAACCAACGCATTAACCCACCAGGGACATACCAGGACTCCCAGTCTTGCACTGTGGGCATTGTAATCAAGGCGATGAAATACAATGTGCAGGAATTGTTAAATGGAAAACCTGTGCATAATTATCCAGTAGAAAGGCCTTCAGTGGAGAAAGCATAAACATACAATGGAATATTGCTCAGCCTAAAAAATGGAAAGAGCTATTGTCCGGATATACCAAACAGTGTGTTGGCAAAGAAGTTAGATTCCAACGGCTATATAGGTGTGATTGCAATCTATTTATATGGCCTTCTGAAAAAGGCAAAACTACAGTGTCAGAAAGCATAAGAGTATCAGTGCTTGCCAGGGTTGGGGTCGGCTCCAAAGGGGCAGGTAGGAAATTGGGGGAAGAAGTTCTAAAATATTTTGACTCTGGTGATAGTTACATGTGTACCATATACTAGCCAGGGCAAATTTCACTGTATATAAACTGCACCTTCCTTACAAAAAAAAATTTAAACAAAGAAAAATATCTTATGGACTTAAAACAGCAAGACAGGAGAGGGCTGGGAAAACCTCATTTCTGGGCTCCTGACAGAAGAAAGTTACTAACCAGCCCTGGCTTGTTTGGTCTTGCACTTTTCTCTCCTACTGGTCTGGACTGGCTCCATCATACACCCTAGAAGTAAGCCAAGCCGTGTGTTTCAGGTAAATCAAGATCCTCCGTAACCTGCAGGTGGGAGCTACCAAAGAGCTGTGTGAAACAGACACTACAAAATACAGCACATCTTCAGCATCCAAATGACTGCTGGTTCCCTCAAAACTGCCACAGCCATGCCCTCCCTGGAGTTTCCCCATTTGGAAACTGTTCTAAGGGACTTGTTAAAGTCAGCTCAGTCATCCACCAGTCACCATGATGAGTCACACACAGAAGGAAGCGGGGGCCTAGCTGTCCCCACAGACTGGCACAATGCAATGTTGTGAGTGGCTTAAACAAAGTGGTCAGTCTTAAATCTGAGAATGGATTTGATTTCTGCCAACAGCCTGGTTACAGAAAGCCAGAGGTGAACCAGGGATCCTTCAGCCTGGAATAATGGTCAAAAACAAAGGAATTCTACTCTTGGGGCCTGGATCCTGCCTTTCCATGAGCTTTTTGTGGGTGACTGCTTTCATGCCCTGGTTGGCACACATCAATGATTTGGGGTCTGCTAGAGTGGTGCTGTAGGATAAGCACTGGACTGCTAACCACAGTTGAAACCCACCAGTCACTCCTTGGAAATCCTATACAGGGTTGCTATGCATCAGAAATGACTCTTAAACAGTAACAACTTAAACACTTAACAGTAAACAGTGACAACAACAATAAAATAAAACAATAAAAATCAGTGTGGGGCATATTGAAGTAGTCTCAAAAGGAAGTTTCAGAATGTTCCGAATCTGTGTAAATATGTTTGGAATCTCTCCAATAATAACACCCATTTGGCCACCAGATTCTTACCTAACTGGAACTCAGCAATACAGAAGACTCAGCTACTTACCATGATGGAGAAAATGGAAATCAGTAGAACTTGCAAGCAAGGCTAGATTTTAGAGGTCCAATACCTCCTCCACCACTACCAATAAGTCACAACTAGACACTTTAAGCAAGTCAACTTAGTAGGATTTTAACTTGTGGCCTTTGAGTGAAGCAAACCCTACTTAGGGAGTAAGACTTGTCTGACTGCCAACAGCTGCAACACACTGAGCCCCAAACTGCCAACAGAAAAAGATCTGTGCTTTTCAAAGCAAAGTCATAAAACATTTCCCGCTGTTTTGCTTAGATAGTTATGGTGAACAACATAGTAAGTTGTCCATTCCAATTCATGGAGATCCCATGTGTTATGTTGTTAAGTGCCGTCGGGTCGATTCCAATCCATAGTGACCCTGTACAGGGTTTCCGAGGTTGTAAATCTTGACAGGAGCAGAAAGCCATATCTTTTTCCCATGGAGCGGCTGGTAGTTTCGAACTGCTGACCTTAAGGTTCACAGCCCGATTCATAACCACTACACTCTGGTAGCGTAGTGGTTACGAATCGGGCTGTGAACCTTAAGGTCAGCGGTTCGAAACTACCAGCTGCACCGCGGGAGAAAGATGAGGCTTTCTACTCCCGTAAAGATTTACACCCTCGGAAACCCTATACAGGGTCGCTATGGGTCGGAACCGACTCGATGGCACATAACAACAACAACACTGCTAAGAGTTCCTTCCCATGTGTTATAGAGTAGTATTATTATACTCCAAAGTATTTTCTTGGCAGTAATCATTATGGAAGCAGCTCACTGAGTCTTTCTTCCAAATATTGCTAGGTGGGTTTGAACTGACAATTTAAGGTTAGTAGTTGAGCGTAAAACACTGGGAGATGGAACTCCAAAGGCTACAGCTTCAGAAATTTCCAGAGCTGAACCTCATTGCTAACCAATGATTCACCCATGTCCCGCCCTGCTCCCCTGTGAATTAGAGATCTACCTTTGAGAGCTTCTTCAATTCTCTGATGCCAGGCCTCTGAGTTCCAGAGGATTCAACCTTTGGTGCAGGCTGTCATTGTGAACTGAAGAGCTGTTGCTCCGAGGCTCAGGGGCACCCGCTGGAACCAGGAGAAAGGAGAGGAGGTGAGGGAGGTGTCAGGTGCTGCCCACTCCTCCACTTGCCCTGGGTGTGTATTGGCACCTGATCTCCTAGTTCTTATGATAGAACAATTAAGGGAGTTAGCATATGTGATAACTCCAAACAAGTCCTTTCCAAAAGAACTGCCAGCCACAGATGTGAGCTATATCTGTGATTTTAAATTCTAGTTGGCACATTCAAAAGATAAAAAGAAATGGGAAATTAATTTTATAACATATTCTATCTAACTCAATATATCAAAAAACACTATAATTTCAAATTGTAATTGGCACAAGAAATTTTAAGATGTTTTACATTCTTCTTTCCGTGTGTGTGTGTGTGTGTGTGTGTGTGTGTGTGTGTGTGTTAAACATTCAGGTTGGACTAGCCACATTTCAAGGGCTGCAAGAAAAAAAACAACTTACTGCCAGAGTCAATTCTGACTCACAGTCACCCTGTATAGTTTCCAAAGCTGTAAATCTTTAGGGAGCAGAAAGCCTCATCTTTCTTCAGCAGAGCTGCTGGTGGGTTTGAACTGCCGCTGCTGCCACTGCCGCTGTGTGTCGTTGAGTTGGTTCTCATTCATTGTGTATAGTGTTTTCGTGACTGTATATCTTTACTGGAGTAGATATGAACTGCCGATTTTGCAGTTAGCAGTCCAGTGCTTATCCTATTGTGCCACCAGGTCTCCTTTTTATGGACAGAGCAGGCACTGACTAATGTGGACCCTGCCACTGTCAAATAAGGTGGGGTGTGGGCTTGTATTGACAAGGGCGGTCAAGACACCCCTAGAATGAGACAGGGAAGGCTTTTCACCGTCCCTTCCCCATTTCTCCTTTCCTTCTATTCTATTCATGTCAGATGGGGCCCCTCGATTTAGAGGCAGAGCTCTGCAGGCGCCTCAGCCCACTCGCCGATTTCACAGCCCTCTCCCACTGCTCCCTGGACCCCCAGGTGCCGCCCACCTCCGGATTCAGCCCGCCGCGCTGACTGCCATGTGGACGCTGCTTTCCCTGTCACTCAATTTCTTGCTCCCGCCCCGCGCTTTGCTGTAACTGTCGCTTCCCTTGGTTTCCACAGAGACGCCGATGAGGGGCGGGGTCAAGCGGGGCGCGGGGCTGAGGGCCCTCTTTTGATTGGTGAGCGACCAAACCTCTCTTACCTGCCACACCGGCTTTTGTTCCGCCCCCTCAGTGGAGCCTGCACGATGATTGGTCAGTTACGTGGCGCGAGCGGCTAGTCCACTCTCAGACTGGTTCCTGGGGCGGGGACGAAAGTGGGTGCCCCGAGTGCTTATTGGCCGGAGTGGCAGTGAGGGGCGGGGCGAACACGGAACTGCGGTTAGTCAGGCGCCGCGGTCGCGAGCGCATGAAGTGTGCAGTGCTGTGTCGCGCGCAGGTAGGAGGGAGCAGCAGCAGTAGCAGCAGCAGCAATAGCCACCACCGTGTGAAGGAATCATGAAGCACTATGAGGTAAGGAACAAGGCCACGGAACTTGGGCTGTTACTGATCACCACGGGACCCCCTTGTCATTTTATTCTCCAAGCCTGGGGAAGAGCCGAACGGCGCAGGCGCAATGGGCGCACGCTGCTCCTGGGGCCACTCGTAAGTCTCAGTACGCATGTGCGACAGAAGTATTTATGATTTTGCAACCAAGGCTCCTTTGGGGGTTTTGGTTTATTGGGTCTTTGTAGGGCCTGGGAAGCGTGTAGATTTTTTGCAGTTACTCCAAGAGGGCCTGGTTGCAGTCTTTGGCGGAGGAGGAGGACCCTTGCTCTTGATCAAATCTTGCACCACGCCGCTGCCCTGGTCTTAGGTAGGGGCTTTGCAGTCATCTCTCCCTTGCATGACCTTTGGACCCCTTCCCTCGCACGGGACGTCCTGGAGAAGCTTAGGCAGTGAGGGAGGTGCAGCAAAACTGAACTTGCTTTTTGATAATCTAAGAGATTATTTTAGTCAAGCCCTGTGTTCTTAGCCAAGCCCTGTGTTCCACTGAGAAGTCTCACGCCCACGGCTACTTTTGAATTCCAATTCTTTTAACTCCAAACTTGGAGCTCTTCTTCCTTTAGAACACAGTCTCCTGATCCACTGATGCACCTAGTCCATAATAGAATATAAACAATTTTAAGTAACTGTCGTTTAATATTAAATTAACTTATTAATAAGCTTTTATATTTTTTGTATATAACATAATCATTTATCAGGCGCTTACTCATGTGTTGAGTGTGATTCTGTTACCTCTGTTTCCTTTCGTATCATCACCATCGTTGCCATTTTTATAGATGAAGAAATAAATAGTCTTAGAGATGTCGAGTGACATGCTCAAGGGTCCCCAGCTAGTAATTGCAGAACAGAGGAATTCAGGAAATCGAGAGCCCAAGTTCCTAGCCACTATGTAGCGTAGTGATTACGAATCGGGCTGCAAACCTTAAGGTCAGTGGTTCGAAACTACCAGTCGCTCCGCGGGAGAAAGATGAGGCTTTCTACTCCCGTAAGGATTTACACCCTCGGAAACCCTGTACAGGGTCGCTATGGGTCGGAACCGACTCGACGGCACTTAACAACAACAACAACAATGCCTTGTCTGGTGTGGTGCTGTAAGATAAGCACTGGATTGCTTGCCCTCATGGTTGGCAGATCAAACCCACCAGCTACTTCTTGTTAACCCAGTGGGAACTGACTTGACAGTATTTAACAACAGCATGCCTTGCCAACCTTTAAATGAAAATTAGATGGGGTGGTTTCTTAGATTTAATTACAAGTTGAATGTTGCTACCTCTCCCTGCCCCCTTTATTACTATTACTGATTACCCAGAATCCTTTAACCCAGAAATCCTCAAATATTTTTGACATAGTATCTACATTGAGGAAGTAGGATTAAATCAAAGAACCCTTTATGCCTCCTTGAACTTTATGATTCTAGAATAAAGTTTTAATGTACTTTTCCCACTTGTTGCTGTTATATGCCATGGAGAAGTGACACTTAAACCATGGAGCAAAAGCTAAGTGTAGTTTGAAAGATTCAGGGTGGAGATACACATGGAATTTTGCAAAATGATGTTAGTTTAGCTCTGCTAGTCAGCAAACCAATTAAATTAGACCCCTGAGGACACTTTGAGGGGTACACATTAGTTCATAGATACTGGATACTGCCTGGTGCCAATAACTAGGATTGGGGTACATGCTCATTTTATTTAAACCTTTTCTCCACCCCCAATAGAAGGGAGTTTCAAGTCCACTGTTTAGAGTGACCTTGGAAAGAAAACAAAGTGTTAGTGGTAAGCTGTGTTCTTTTTGTTACCATTTTCTAACATTGGCTGGAGTGAGGGAGACCCCACTGAGCAATTTATAGCCACCCTATAACAGGGAAGTAGAGTGACCTAAAAGTCTTTGTCGCAGATGAAGAAAAAGCAGCATGCTTTTATTCACATCTGAGGCGGCTTCCGAAAGTTCCAGGAAAAATGGAGTTGAAAGATGATGACATTTTTCCATGAATTTTTGGAAGCCCCCTTGTAAAACAAATCTTTCAGAAAAGATGTCAGTTATCCACATCAAGGAATCCATTTTCTGTTTGGGACTAAATCAGCTCCACCTCCTACCAGTCCCTAGCCCGTTGAGACGTAAGACTAGCCTCATGGACTTAGACTCACAGTGCCCAAGTGTGTCAGAAAGTTTAGGCTAGTCCTTAGGGTTTCAGTGACTGAGTTTTCAGAAATTGGTCACTAGCCCTTTTTCAACGCCCTCAAAAGACTTTTTTTTTTCACCTCAGGGGAGACCATGGCAATTTTGAAGTCCAGTTTACAAGTGAGAGAGTGATGCTCAGGGAGTTGTGGACATGTTTAGTGTCCCTGGCCAGTGAGTTAGTGTTGGGTTGAGGGCTGATGTCATGTAGCAGGTGGACAGATTGGTTGCTGTTTCAATAACAGTTCCCTCTCGCTGCCAGTCTCAACTCTGTAGCCTGGGAGGAAAAAGTGCCCTGCCTCAGTGACAGACACGGCCAGAGTGGTCACCCTTGGACCTTGGCTGAAGGTCTGAGCAGATTTTAGGATTGACTCAGGTCAGGACAAGGTTGATCAGAGGACAGTTTAGTATTCTGTAGAGACACTTGCTCTTGTTAGGTGCCATCGAGTTGGTTCCGACTCCGCGACATTATGCACAAAAGGATGAAACATTGCCTGGACCTGTGCCAGCCCCACAAGTCTTGCACCGACACTAGCAGGAGACTTTTTTTTTAATTGCTGTTTTTGCCACTTCTGATGAGGCTCAAAGATCTCAGTAGCAACAGGAAAAACAGCTACTGCATCTTGTAAATTCTCTGGCAGTAATTGAGGGCTGCCCGCCTCCTTGAGTTCAGCTCACTGCCCACTCTCTTCCTCCCTCTTAGCAGCCTTGTACCCTGAGGTGAGGCCAGGGTTGCTCTGTAGGTACCCATCTTCCAAATTATCCTAGGTTAAGTTAGTACCTTGAATTAGGCAAGTTTTTTCTTTCAGTTGTCTTTATACAATAAGGATAAGTCAAAAATAATCCACGCTCGGGTTATATTAAAACGCCTGTCCGTGTCCATGGGTGATGATAACATTGAGCGTGCACTTGAAATGATTCTGTAGAATAGATGAGTGACAGTGGGTTATGTGGCACATCGTTTGCAAATCAGCCATGGTTTTGCCTATGAAATAATCCACGACAGACTTGGGTTTCGAAAAGTTTGTGCGAGATGAGTCCCAGAACAGCTCACGGAAGATCATAAACAGAAGTGTCTGGACATCTGCAAATGAAATTTGGATGCCACTTATAGGAAGGTAAAAGTCTCTTTTAAAAAACTGTTACTGGTGACCAGACATGGATTCATCACTGTGAGCCTGAGAGTAAGCAACATCCTCAATTCCTGACCAAGAAAAAGTTCAAAAGTCAACCATCAGCTGGAAAATTGATGCTTAACAATGTTCTGGGATTAACAATGTTCCAGTATTGGAACACTATCCGGAAGAAGTTTAAAGAATCAACAATGCTCATTACTGTGAGATACTCACTGAAGAGCTGGAGCCTAAACACTGGATTCAATGCAGAGGACTGCTATCCAAGGGTGTTGTAATCTTGCATGACAATGCGTAGCCACATACTTCTGCCCACGCTGTTGGCACGCTGAGAAAACTTTGTTTTGAGATAGTGAAGCATCCACCCTATAGTCCTGATCTTATTCCATCGGACTTTCAACTGTTTGGTCCCCTGAAAGCAGCCCTTCAAGGATGAAGATTCACTTCTGGTGAAGAAGTGAAGACAGTGGTGCATTCATGGCTCACAGCTCAGCCTGAAACATTTTTAAATAAGGGAATTCAAAAGCAAGGAGATTTTATGTTGAGAAATGATGTATTTGTCTTTTTTTTGAAAGTTGATTAAATTAAGTCCAGAGTGTGAATAATTTTTGATTCATCCTTGTAGTAATAAATATGGGAACATTCTGGAGGTAGAGTTCTAGTTCAGAGGCAGTATGGAGCCACAAAACTAGGTTAAAAAACAAGCAAAAAACATTGCCATTGGGTCGATTCCGAACCTATAGGATAGAAGAGAATTCTCTAAGGTTTCAGAGACTGTAAATTTTTAAGGAAGCAGACAAACTCATCTTTCTTTCTCTGAGCAACTGATAGACTTGAACCCCTAATCTTGCAATTAGCAGCCCAGTGTGTAACCCACTACACTACCAGGGTTCCTTACAAAACTAGGTTGCTGCTGTATGTACTTCAGTTGTTTCGGACTCATAGTGACCCTATGCCCAATAGAACACAACACTGACTGGTCCTGTATCATCCTCACAATTGTAACCCGTGAACTCATTTGCTGCTGCCACAGAGTCACTCCATCTGGTTGGGGGTCTTCCTTTTTTTATTGACCTTCCACTTTACCAGGTCCTTCCGCAGGAACTGGTCCCTTCTGATAGTGTGTCCGAAGTGTAAGAGGCGAAGCCTCATCATCCTTGTCTCCAAGGAGCATTCTGTCTGTACTTCCAACACAGATCTGTTTGTTCTTCTGGCAGTCCATGGTACTTTGAATATTCTCCTCCAACACCCTAACTCAAATGCATCAATTCTTGGTTGTTGTTGTTCAGTGCCTTAGAGTCAGTTCCGACTCATAGTGACCCTGTATAGGGTTTCCGAGGAGCAACTGGTGAGTTTGAACTGCTGACCTTGTAGTTGCAGCCAATCTTGCAATCCAGTGCTTTATCCCACAGTGCCACAGGAGAAAGTAAGATAGGTAATGGTGAAATGGTGATGTAGGTGTGTAGGCTTTGGAATCACACAAGCCCGAGGCTGAATCCTGGCTCTGCCATTACGAAATTGTCGTATGACCCAGTGCAAGTTGCCTAATGTCTCTCAGCCTCCTGATGGATGCTCCTTGGAACTTAACCAATTTAATTGTGAAAGCAAAGATCAATGTTAAGGAACATGTTTTATCTCCTTTTCACGAAGATGCCACTGAAAAGTGAGGTTGGAAGCCCCTGCCCCTCCCCAAACTGAAGCCAAAGCAAAGGCGTTGAAGGCCAAGAAGGCAGTCCCCCAGGAAAGAAGATCTGCACGTCACCTACCTTCTGGCGACCCAAGACACTGAGGCTCTGAAGGCAGCCCAAATATCCTGGCAAGAGCGCCTCCAGGAGAAACCAGCTTAAACACGATGTCATCATCAAGTTCCCTCTGACTACTGAGTCAGCCATGAAGAAGATCGAAGATAACAACATGCTTGCTTGTGTTCACTGTGGAGGTCAAGGTCAACAAGCTCCGGTTCCAACAGGCTGTGCAGAAGCTCTTGGACACTGACGTAGCCAAGGTCAACCCCGTGATCAGGCCTGATGGAGAGAAGAAGGCATATGTTCGACTAGCTCCTGATTAGGATGCTGACGAATTCTAGATGTAATTTTTTTCAATACAGACCCTCCCTCCCCCCAAACAAAAAAACACTGATGAAGTTGCTAGGTCCCTGGCTAGCACCTGGTTTGTGGTTTGCGTTTAACTGATACACTAAAGATTGGAGTTTTGAACTCACCTATTGGCACTGTGGAAGAAAGCCCCTGGCAATCTGCTTCTGTAAATATTTTAGCCAGGTCTACTAGGTAACACGTGGAAGAGACTCCATGGCAGTGTTGGGTTTGGTTTTTGGCTTTGAAATTACTAGGTAATAATGCCAAAGGTTACGCACAAAAGGGTTGGTGCTCATGGAACTCTGGGTCATTCTCTTGAACTGTTGTACACAATTCCACGATAAGAGTTTGATTTATCCAACCTTTTAATAAATCTTCAAACAGCAGGTTGAGTGGCAAAAAGTAATACGCTGCAAAAGTTCTGTAATTTAGAACCAGGGTATCAAGTCAGACGTTTACATACTATGTATGAATGTTGTTGCTGTTAGGTGCTGTGGAGTTGGTTCCAATTCTCAGCCACCCTGTATAGCGTTTCCAAGAAGCGGCATGTGGGTTTGAACCTTTGACTTTGAGGTTAGCAATTCATGGGATCCATACGTAGTATATAAGATAAGTTGTAATAAGAGGTCAGAGGAGCCCTTACCCCAAGAGGGAGAGGGAAGAGAGAGAAGAGAAGCTTCTTATTTTTAAAAAATGTGTGTGTAAATAAGAAGTGTTGCTGTTAAGTTGTCAAGTACTGTGGAGTCCGTTGTAACTACAGTGACCCTGTAAAACCTGGAAGGTGGCGTCATCTCTGTCAAGTTCTGTTTTCTGTCTGAACTTGAGTGTCTTAGAAGTAGCTGAGGTATATACCTGGGGTTTCCCGGGCGTTGAGCGCAGGGCCGATTTCTTGCTCTCCTGGAGCTGTGCATGGTCCACTGGGCTAGTTTGCTGGCAGGGGCTGTGTTCTCAGGTGGGGGCCTGTGTGATGTGTGCTCTTCATCCTCTTTCCCTTCTGCATCAGGCCTCCTGAAAATGCCTTGGGGATTGATTCTTGCCTTTACAGACAGGTTGGGACCCTGGTTGTGAGTCTGTCTTCTTAAGCTAATTTTTGTTGTTGTGAAGTGTTGTTGAGTCGGTTCTGACTCATAGCAACCCTGTAGAGGGTTTCCAAGGAGTGACTTGTGAGCTTGTAGCACCAACATTGTGGTTCAGACTGACTTTGCAGTCCAGCACATGAACCGGCAGTACCATACCAGGACTCCTCTAGGGTTTCCAAGGGTATAGAAGCAGACTGCCTCAGATTTCTCACACCGAGTGGTTGGGGGGTTGAAACTACCTACTGTTGGGTTAGCAGAGGAACGCTTCACCACCCTGCCATCAGGGCTCCAAAATAACAGTGACAGCTAACCCACACATCCTCAGAGTTGGGCATTCTTTTTGCCCCCATTTTGTGGATCAAGTCAGGGAATGTGCCCCAGCTCACATCCTTTGGAGGTGTGTCAGATTCCATGCCATCCAGGTGAGTGGAAGCGCCTGAGCCACAATAGTGACAAGGATGATGGTGCCCTGGGGGTTAGCCAGGATTGAGTCCCATGAGTACCTGGGTAATGAGCTGCTGTTGTTGTTGCAATGTTGCTGTGAAGTGCCATTGGGTCGGTTCTGACCCATAGCAACCCTGTAGAGGGTTTCCAAGGAGTGACTTGTGAGCTTGAACCACCAGCCTTGACGTTCATACCGACTTTGCAATCCAGTGCATTAACCCACAGTGCCCCACCAGGACTCCTACTTTACAGATAAGAAAACTGAGGCTCAGAGAACGTTGTCCAAGGTCACAGAGCTTGGACATTGTTGGGCTGAGCCTTGGCCCGGCTGTCTCTTCACTTCAGATTCCGTCTGAGCAGATCACCTCCCTGCTGAGACTGCCCAGAGGGTGGGGTGGCAGGCAGGTGGGTCAGTGCTGGCTATTGGCGAAGGGGAGTCCCTTCATCTGGAAGCTTTGGAGACAAGAACTTGATTTGGATTGGCAAGCCATCTGAAGGGGGAACTTTAAGGGCCTTATCTATGTTAGGGCATCTCTGACTGAGAGTGTATGGGGATGGTAGGCTTTTCCATACCCTGCATCAAGGAGGTGGTGGTGATTGTTAGGTTCTGTCGAGTAAATTCCTTCCCACAGTGATCTTGTGTACCGTAGATCGAATCACTGTCTGGTCCTGTACCAAACTCACAAT
>NW_006408786.1:2441125-2445117 GCF_000296735.1 Chrysochloris asiatica
TTTAATATTCTCCTCCAACACCATAACTCAAATGCCTCAGTTCTTCTAGAGTTTTCCTTCCTTATTCACTGTCAACTTTCACATGCATCTGAGGCTGTGAGGAGGCTGGGGTAATTCTATACTTCAGCTCTTCCCTTGCTGTGGGCCCTTACAGTCTTAGAACCCCCCTCTCCCCCGTCCCCCAAGGCTACAAGAGCTTCAGAATCCTCCTGTTTACTCTCTGCACTCTAACCCAGCATAGAGCTCAGAAGGCAGGAAGGGGCAGGAAAGGACTAGTGCAAGTGGGGAACCCAGGGAGGAAGTGAGAAGAGTGCTCTTATATTGTGGGTTTTGCAATTAAAGTCATGAAACAAAATGTGTGTATTATTGAATGGAAAGCGAATCTGCTCTGTAAACTTTCACTCAAAGTACAGGTAAGAAAAAAACCCCAAAAACCACTGTATAGACTCGGGGCGCAGGCTTGTAGTGTATATACCCTTTGGTTGATTGATGATGCATGGAGGGGATTGTAACCATAGCAATGAAATGATATATGATAGGATGAATGTAAAACTAATGTTCTCCTATGTAAACTATCACATAATTCACAATAAAACATTTTAAAAAAACAACAAAACCAAACAAACCTCACTTTACAGCTACCCAGAAGGGTGGGATTTTCCCAGGGCCACACAGCTAGTCTCCCTTTGGGTGAAGCTGAATTAGTCATTGAAACTCATCCCTGGGAGGGCCTCAGTGAACTGGGTTCACATCGCGGCTACAAAAATGGATTCACACATAACAACATTGGTGAGGATGGCGTAGGACCCACAGTGTTACTGTTGTACATGGGGTCACTGGGAGTTGGACCCTCGCAATGGCACCGGACACCCCTGCCCTAGGAAGATAGCAAAGCTTCTAGGCTTTGGAGTCAGAGCCATGTTTAGATCCTCACTTTGCCACTTACCAGCTGTGATGCCTTTGGGCAAGTGTCTTAACCTCTCTGAGGCAGTGTTCTCATCCATTTAATGGGGTTAAGGAGTGTGTCTGATTGTGCACACACTCTCAACTCTCGATTTCAGGGACATGAAACTGGCCACCGTTGGTGATATTTACACTGTGGTGGTAGGCACACACTACACTTCAAACCTCTTCCACTCCCTAGCTGGTTGCACATTTCATTCCTCAGCACTGGGGGTAATCATCCCTACCTCGGGTTCTTTCTTCCAGGCTTTGGTTATCTCTCTGTTGAGCATCAGAGGAGCGAATACTTGGAAAGCGCTCAGCTTAGGGCCAGGCCAGTGTAGTACAGCTCAGCGGCTGACATTTAACAAGCACTTGCTGCCGTATTTGCCTCTGGACACCGTGGGGCTAAGGTGGAGGAGTGACTGTCCAGCCTGTGGGGGCTGTGGGTGTGCGTGGGGTGGGGAGCTGCTTCACTGTGGTTCCTGAGGAGAGAGGAAGAGGACTTGAGGAGGAGGGCTTTGGCGTCTTGGCACAGGAAGCAGGTTGGGGGTTGCCATGAGATCCCTGCGCTTTCACTGATAGGCCTGACTGGGAGAGAAAGGCTAGAGACTGGGGGCTGGTTGGTCAAGTTCAGGCTGCTCATACTGACAGTGTCAGCTGATAGCTGGAGAGACTTTCTCTAGCAGCCAGAGCATAATCAAAAAGCTTCACTACTGAAGCCATGTTCTTCATGCTGTTCTCTGTTCGCTCCCTTCATCCTCATAATAAACATATGGGATAGATGCTGCTCTTGCCCTTGTGTGACAGATGAGGACACTGAGGCACAGAGAAACTGAGCACCATGCCAGGGTCACACAGAAGGACCATCAGCTTCCTCACTCAGAAGTGCACCCCACTCTTCCTGGCAGCCCCCTTCACTTCTGTTCCTGCCTCTCACATCTCCGTCACCCTGCAGCAGCCAGAGGCACAGTCTCCAGGGTCAGTTGGAGGGTCTTAGCATTTCCCTTTCACAGCTGCTTTGTCCAGTACAATACGTCATTGGCCTTCTTGACTGCTGTTTCTATGGTATTGATTGAGGATCCAAATGGAATGTAGTCCTTGACAACATCAATTTCTTCACTCTGTAGATGTGAGCGTGGTGAGACTTAGTCTTGTTTACTTCAGATGTGTCCTTGGGAAAGACCCATCAGTAGGGAAACTGGAGGATCAGTGTAAATGAGAGAGAGAGAGAGAAACCCGCAAGCGATGAGGTGACACATTGTGCTTGTCACAGTAGGCACACAGACGAGCTGATGTGAGTGTCGTGCAGGACTGTTAGACACAGGTCACCATGAGTTAACGCCAGCTGGATGGCAAAGAATAATAAGGAATTTCCTGCATCACTTTCCCCCAGAGCCTTCCTGGTCCGTCTGCCGCTTCACGGCTCACTGCAGTGGAATTGGCATCCTTCACCACTTCAAACCCTCCTCAGTCATGTTTCTGCTCTGGTGCAGCCCGGGCACTCTGCCTGGGGTCTCTGCCCCTGACTTCACATGCCTGCTTCCTCCTTTTCTTGAGCCATCAGCTCGATGTTGTCCCCAAGGGGCCTTGGGTGACCAATCCCGAGTGCATCCCTGCCCATCTCCTCTCAGACACCCGTCCCGGGCCCTGTGTGTGTCTTGGATACTTGGGGCTCTTTCTGCCAGTCACGTGTGCTGTGTGAGGGAGTCCAGGCCACTTCCTGCAGCCGCACCAGCATCTGGCACCGGGCCTGGCACACACACACAGTAGGTGCTTGATCTACACTGTTGGGTGAGCGAGTAGGTGAGCAGATGCCTCTGTGCAGGTAAGCTTCTACCTCTGTGTTGGTGAAGACGCCCTCGGGTGACTAATCATCAGAGCTCTCGGCACAGGAAGCAGCTTCTCGCTGCCCCTTGACAGTGAGAACTGGGGCCGCTCTGCCGCTGGCCTGTCCTGTTGTCTCTTCCTCTCACTTGGATCCTGCTGAGGTGGAGCTACCACGTCTGCAGCGGGGCCACACAGGCACCAGCATGTTCCTCCAGTCCCGGAGCCTGGGGCCTCCCTTAACCTCCCCTCCCATCCATTGCTTATCCATCTGGTGTTGTAGGATAAGCACTGATAAACCCACCAGCCACTCCTTGAAGCCTTATGTGGGGTTGATATGAGTGGGAACCGGCCCGGAACACTGGCATGAGCGTATACAGCCTCCGCCTGTCTCTGTTTGGATCAAGGCCTTAAGGTTGAGTCTGAGGTGGAGGGGGCGGTGGTCTGGGTTGAGGGCACACTGTGTGTCTGCAGATATGGAAGCCAGGTTCTCGAAGGCCCCAGCACATTCGTCTAGACTCTGAATGCCAAATGGTCTGTTGGGAAAGACTTTATCCCGAGGTCAAAGGAAGCCTGTGTTGTGTTGATTTTGCCCAAGTTTCACTTTGAGAGGACAGTTGATTTGAATTTTCTTGGGGAGGCCCTTACTTTACAGTATTTGTAATAGTAAGTGCTCATGCTGAACGCTGACCAGGGCTCAGGTTTGGGCTTCACGGGAGAAGAGTGTGATTAGTGAGAGAGGGGCCACAGGCCAGCCCAGCCCTCCAAGGGATAAAGGCTCTCAGTCCTTACCAGGCCTGTCCCTGTCCCTGTGCCTGCCTGATCTCTGCTGTTAACCGGTTCAGGTAGCTCACAGTCCTAGAAGGCGGGGAGACTGCAGTGGTCCCCGGTCTTTCTGTATCCTGTCTTCCCAGTTAGCCGTGCCGGGGGTGTGGTAGAGCCTGCTAGAGCTGTGTCTGAATTCGGGGTGGACCTGGCAAGTCTGGGGTGGTGGGACTTCTGTAAGCATCAGGGGTCACAGGCTGGAGCTGCCTGTTTCCTTGGGAGGAGCAGCTGTTTGCTGATTCCCGGGACCCCTGGGAAAGAGTCTGCCCAGGAGGAGGTGGTTAGCAGGCGGAGCTGCCAGGTCCATCTTCTCAGGAAGGTGCCTGGGGAGCACATCTTCTCAGGAAGGTGGGGACTGGGGAGCACGTCTTCTCAGGAAGGTGAGGACTGGGGAGCAC
>NW_006408786.1:2445567-2445775 GCF_000296735.1 Chrysochloris asiatica
TCTTCTCAGGAAGGTGGGGCCTGGGGAGCACATCTTCTCAGGAAGGTGAGGACTGGGGAGCACGTCTTCTCAGGAGGTGGGACGGGGGAGCACATCTTTTCAGGAAGGTGAGGACTGGGGAGCACATCTTCTGAGGAAGGTGAGGACTGGGGAGCACGTTTTCTCAGGAGGTGGGACTGGGGAGCACATCTTCTCAGGAAGGTGGGAC
>NW_006408786.1:2445875-2464223 GCF_000296735.1 Chrysochloris asiatica
GGACTGGGGAGCACATCTTCTCAGGAAGGTGGGACGGGGGAGCACATCTTCTGAGGAAGGTGGGGCTGGGGAGCACATCTCAGGAGGTGGGACTGGGGAGCATGTCTTCTTAGGAAGGCGAGGACTGGGGAGCACATCTTCTCAGGAAGGCGAGGACTGGGGAGCACATCTTCTCAGGAAGGCGAGGACTGGGGAGCACATCTTCTCAGGAAGGCGAGACTGGGGAGCACATCTTCTCAGGAAGGTGGGGCCTGGGGAGCACATCTTCTCAGGAAGGTGGGGCCTGGGGAGCACATCTTCTCAGGAAGGTGAGGACTGGGGAGCACATCTCAGGAAGGTGGGGCCTGGGGAGTACATCTTCTCAGGAAGGTGGGGCCTGGGGAGCACATCTCAGGAAGGTGAGGACTGGGGAGCACATCGTCTCAGGAAGGTGAGGACTGGGGAGCACGTCTTCTCAGGAAGGTGGGACTGGGGAGCACATCTATTTTTCAGGGGTGAATGGGTACATGTAAGAATTCTTAGGAGGACATGGATAGTTAGAGATAGTCTGTTGCTTGAGCAATAGTTGCTGTAGACAATAAGCCAGCTCTCCGGGGCTGGAGTGAAGATGGGCTGGGCAGCTTTAAGAGAGGCTGTCCTGCCCTTCACTCCAGGAATCCTGACCTTCAGGTCCATGCTTCTCTGAGAGGCCCTCCCTGATCACCCGTCCCCCCAGTGCTCTCCCGAGGGCACTTAGCATGGCCCACAATGCTTGCTTCCTGGGTGTCTTCTCCCCTCCTGAAGGGCAGCCTGGTGGCTCCTCTCTGACCCTAGGCCAGCTCACAGCAGATGCTTGTGGACGGCTGAGGGGGGCACAGCTCGGACTCAGCAGGTGTCCCTGCTGGGAGTCTGTACCAAACACAATGGGCGCTGTCACCCGCTGACCGGGAGGAGGACCATTGGGCACCCATCTGCACCCTTGCTCCGTAGCTCTGGCTTCCTGTGTCATCGTGCTTGTGTCCATGTGGCTCCTGCCCTTTCCTGAGGCTGATCACTTCTTGTCCTTTGCTATTTTTGATATGGGCTGTTTTTCTTTTTCTCTTTTCCCTTTTTTGACCCAAAGCCACCTGAGCTCTGAGTTTACAGGCCAGGGTAAGATGAGGCTCTCGTGGTGTACTTGACCAACAGACCCTATAGTGTTTCCTCCAGATGTGCTCTGAGGAGGGGGCCCAGAGCTGCAGCTCCCGCCTCATTCCTGCTCACTGGGGGTTCCACATGGCACACCGGGGTGAAACCATTTCCAGGCTTTTGACTGGACCCAGGGGTGGGGGAGTGCGGGAAAGGATGCTCACACCAGACTTTGGGGTTCCTTTCCTTTCCCTCGATTGTCCTTTGCCCTCCTGTCAGCCAAGGGGATCACAGCCGGGCAGTGTTTTGTTGTCTCGTACGGAGGGCCACTATGACTTGGAACCAACTGAACACCACCTGTCAACAACAGTCGGCGTTTGAAGGCGCCCTGGTGGCACAGTGGTTAAAAGCTGCTAACAGAAAGTTCAGCCGTTCAAACCCACTAGCTGCTCCATGGGAGAAAGATGTGGCAGTCTGTTCCCATAAAGATTACGATGTTGGAGACCCTATTGGGGTGTTTTGAGTTGGAATCAAGTTGATGCCAATGGGTTTAACAGGAATAAATGTTTATATTAAGCATTCAGTGTTTACAGGAGATCAGCAATGGCATCTCGTAACAGTTTAAGCTCAGGTGAAAAAACCCCAAAAATACCTTAAAAATGTATGTGGGAGGGGGTGGTAAATAAAAATTTCAAAACGATTTTAGGGGATACAGGAGCCGAGTGTGTGAAGAGCCTTGCATGTGCTCACCTGGAGCTAGTTCAGCCACTTTGGGATAGGGTTGGGGAGTCAGGTGAGGGAGCGGGGTATCTTAATAGGTGGGATGTTTTTTACTTGGCTGCTTCATGAAGCTTAGTATGTTCCCACTAAACTCCAAACCTGGTGTCTCTGGACCCCAGTTAGTGGTGGCCGCAGCCTTCCTGGCCTGAAACTGCTTGACGCCCTTTCTTTCATCACACCTCATGTCCACAAGTCGGCAAATCCAGAGCACAGCCGTCACTGTTGTCTGGACTCACCACCTTCACTGCCATCGGCAGCTCCCGGCCAGAGCTCTGCACACGAACTGCAGACAGCCTGAGAACAAATGTGTCAGGCTTCAGGCTTGTGGGCCACACGGGTTGGTGGCAGCTACTCAACTCGCCCATTAGAGCTTGAAGGTGGCCATAGACGATATGTCAGCCAAGGAGCATGGCTGTGCTCCATTAAACTTTACTACAGACACCGACATTAGAATGCCATATAATCTTCATGCTGTGAAAACATGAGGGGACTTCAAAAAATTCACGGGGAAAATGGAATGAAAGATAATGGAATGTTTTCCCACAGACTTTTTGAAGCCCCCTTCGTGTTAGTAGTTTTTTTTTTTTTTTTTTTTTAAGGTTTTTATTGTGGATTGAGTGAAAGTTTACAGGGCATGTCATCAGTTTTATATTCAACAAATCATATACCTTATTTCATTACATTGATTATAATCCCCTTCATGTACCATCAGTTAACAGTATTTCTCTCTATCCACTTTAGCTTTTTTTTTTTTATTAAATGTTTTTATTTTGGATTGAGTGAAAGTTTACAGGGCACATCATCAGCTTCACATTCAACCATTCATATAGCTTGTTTCATTACATTCGTGTTAGTCGTCTTTTGAACTTTTGAAATTTATAAATGCCCATTCCTAGCTTTTGGAGTTGGCCTGTGGGCTCGGTTTGCCAACCCCTTGTCTAAGCGTTTGTTACGTCAGCGGAGTGATTGCCCTGGGCTCTTAGCTGGCTCTTTGCTTCCACCCTCATTCACAGTCCAGAGGGAGTCTCTAACAACCCGAGTTGACTCACAGCCTCCTCTGTTCAGTACTTCAGTATGGCTCCCACGTTATTCAGAATAGAAGCTAATGTACTCCCAGCAGTTACAGGACCTTGCCTGATCCCTCCTTCCCTTCCCCCTTACAGCCTCCTTACCAAGCATGTCCCCTCCCCAGGGCCTCTACACGGAGGGGGTTGTGCCTAGAACGCTCTCCCCAGCCACCTGAGCATCTCTTTCCTTCATTCTCCTGTTGTTATGTTGTTATAAAATACCTTTCAGTCAGTTCGGACCCACAGCCACCTTGTATAGAGTTTCCAAGGAGCTTGAACCATTGACCTTGCGGTTCAGACTGACCTTGCAGTCCATTAACTCACCACGCCACACCAGGATGCCTCACTTCCTGGACCACTTGATCTATAAATTGTACACCCTTCACTGGTCCTTGTACATCCTTCCTGTCCTCTTTCCTGCTCTGGTTTCTCTGTGGCACATGTCATTTGCTGACATACTAGGTAATTTATCATCTTATCTCGGGCCCTGGGTCCGCCATTGTCATCTTGCCATGGGCAGGGACTTCTGAGCCCTTATCGGTGCTGTCCTTAAGTAGCAAATGAATAAGCCACACAAGGGGACTCCTGGTAGTAGATGAGGTCATTCCTGTCAGGGTGCCTGCTGTGTGCTAAGCCCCATGGACCCAGGCTGAGCTCAAGGTTGGGACTAACCTGCTTCCAGGACTCAGGCCCGTGGACCGGTTGGGGCAGTGGCAGGATGCGATCCTCTTGTTCCTTCAGACAGCTTCCATCTTCCAGCCTTCCTGCTTAGACAAGGGAGAGAAGCCCAAGCATGGTCATCAGCCGGGCCCTCTGCGAGGGTGCAGGGCTGTGGGGCTTGGGGATGGGAAAGCAAGTTTTGGGGGTAGCTCTTACAGAGTGGGCCCAGATTTGGGTGCTTCCCCCTTCCTCCCAGCCTCAAATATTCTGTTCTAAGGGTGGTGGTTTGTGCTCTTGGGGCCTCAGCCTTCTTGTCTGTAAAATGGGCTAACTGACATGTAACGGTCTGCTGAGTGTTGCTGGAGCCGGTGGAGGTGGAGGCCGAACACTGAGGACACTCCCTCAAGGGCTGTGATTGTTGGGGTGTTTAGGGGCAGGGAGGAGCTCTTGGGGATGAATCTGACTTCTCAGGGGGGCTGAGAACCAGTGGCTAGGATATGAGGCCCCTTGGATGAGAGGCCAGGGCTTGGGAGACTGGGCAGGTTGGTCAATGCGTGGTCACCTCTAGTTGCCAGGCCCAGTGCCAGCATCTAGATGTGAAGAAGAACGTGAAGGAAGTGACCACCTGTTACTAGGTCACCTGCTGGCCCCTCTGTGGTATATGTGACAGGCCTTTCCCCTGGTCTGGGTCAGGGGAGACAGAAGTCTGGGGGGCATTCCCTACAGGGAACAGAACAGGTTTCAGAAGATGGGGTGCCTGCTGAGATGAGCCCCTGGAGTTGGAGTGTTAGCGGGGGTGGGGCTGTCTTCCAGGTCATTGGACCCTGTGGTGTGCGTGCATGTTTCTGCTTTAAAGCAGTCATCCCATCTCTTCAAAGTGGAGACGGTGTTGCATTGTGGTTGTGATCCTGGCTTTGGGTCCAAGCTTTGGGTCGGCACCGGCTCAGACACTTCCGGGTTACATGCCTGTGCCCAGGTTGCCCCAGCCCAGGTTTTCTGAGCTGCCTGATGGGCGAGGATTCTGTGGGCTGTGCAGGTGAAGGTCGTAAGGTTAGCATAAGTGTTACTCTTAGTTCCGCTGGTCTCGGGGGAACACCTCTTTTTTCAAAAGTGCACCCTGACATATCCTGCTGAGCTGCTCTGGGTGTGTCAACACCCCTTAAAGGCAGCCCCTCTTGGCTAGTGGGTTATGGGGAGTGAAGGGTAGTCCTGGGCCAGAGACTTGGATTCCCGGCCCCTCTGGCTTTTGTCCAGTGTTCCCTCATGTTGGGCCTTCTGGGATCATAGCTCCCAGCCAGGATGTACACAGCACTTGATGAGTGTCCCCCAAGGCTGGATTGCAGCTGTACTGTGCACAGGGCACCACCAGGCATGAATGGCAGGGCCACCCACTTCTGGTCTCGGTCCCACTGCCTCAGAACACCTTGTCTGGTGAGTGGGGATGCCGACAGGAACAGACTGGTGTGGGTGTGCACCGTGTTCCTGGGCCTCCTCAACCTGGTAACATCCTGCTCCCAACGAGGCATCTGTGGGAGGGGGCCTCATGGAGAAACCAGGTCAGAGTGGAGCCGCCGGCGCTGGGAAGGAGGGATAGCTGGCTGAGCAGGTGTGGCCTGTGCTGGCTTTCTGGCAGCTGAACCCAAGGTCTTTTCAGCTGTCCTGGCACTGGCAGTGCGACTGGGTATTTCTGGACAGTGGAAGATGGCTAAAGTCTGAGTCCAGGCAAGTCTCCCTGAGCGATGCCATGTCTGAGGAGAGCGGCACTGCCCACAGCTGCCTGGGGGCTGCCGGAAAGATTTCTGCTGCATTCTGAGTTCTCATTTGCACTCACAGCCAGGTTCTAGGGGATCCCAGGGGGCTTCTGTCAGAGCCCAGGAGAAGCTGTGTGCTCATGGCTGATGCAGGCACCCACTGGGTGGTGCCGGCTGGTGCCAGGTGGCCGCCATGCACAAGCAGCTTGTCCCTGGTGTCTGAGCCAGCCTGCCAGGCAAGGTCAGCCACACAGTGCCAGTTCTGCATGGCACCTCAGTGGGAGGGAGAGACCTTGCCTTGCTGGGGCTTAAGCGTTAATGCTAGCTGACCAGGGCGCACGCCTCATCTGTCAGCACTGCTGGCTTCCTGCTCTGTGACGTGGCCTCTGGAGGGCTGTGGGGAAAGAGGACGTCTGGGTAGTTCTGGCCTGAGAGCAGGATGTGCACAGTGATTGTGGGATTTACCATGGGATTTACCATGGGCAGCTCACATTTTAGGACACACGCAGGTTCCAGGTGCATACAAGAGGTAATTGAGGGTGATCTAGAATCCAAGCTGTGTGTTGTCCCCCCAGAGGCTGCTGGGCCTCCTGACATGAACTCTGCAGTGGGGCCTTGTTTACAGATGGTCAGGGGACCTAGGAAGCATCAGACCAGGCTCCAGAGGTGCCCTTCCCCAGGTTGCTGGCCAGGGGTACCTGGACTCCGTGTGCACTGCCACTCCACCAGGTGTCAGGTGGGAGTTGCTATCTCAGTTCTTCCAAATGGAGTGTGTGGGATCACCTCCTCCCCCCCCCCCCCCCCACAGGGGCTCTGTGCCTCCCTCCTGAACTCATACTCCACCCCCTTTCCCACATACACACCACCTGCAGGGTCACAAGTCTGTCCACAGTTCACTCCTCATCCTTCTACAGTCCCCACCTGGTCCAGCGTCATCATTGCCCCCCTGGACTCCCCTCACATGCTATTCTGCCTGCAGCCTCCAGGGGGCACCTGTGAGTGCCTGCATCAGGGCAGATTGCCTGTCACCTCACAGCCCTCTGGGGACCCCCACCTCAGCTGGGATCGAAGCCCAAGACCTCGCTCAGGCTCCCGGCCTCGGCCTGAAGGCAGCTTTCCCCAGACATCCACACAGCATCTTCCTTCCAGTCTTTGCCGGATCTCTCTCTCTCAGGGAGTCCTCCCCTGACCACTTTATTTAAAATGGCCACCCCTACTCCTGACCCCCCATTCTAGTTCCTTCACAGCACACAGAACAATGACACCATTGTCGGTCACACACACAGGTCCTGTCAAGGTAGGGCTTGGATTGGTTCAGTGATATTCCCACCCTGCCCCTCAGTCTTCTCCTCCATTGCCTATGAGATGGGGCCTTTCTAGGGAGGCAGGTGGCTGCCCACCAGGCCCCCTTTCAGCCACCCAGGGAGGCTTTGGCCACAAGGGGGCAGTGGAGGGCACCACTGCATCAGCCACCAGCAGGCCAGGAGAGTGGACATGGTCCTCTAGTCAGTGACCTGTGGTAGTGATAGTCAGGAGAGGTGGTCTGACCACATGAATTGCCTGGTCCCTTGGGCTGCCGGGCAGCAGAGCCATAAGACTCTTAACAGCCCTGAGCTGCTCCTGTGAGCTGGCCTGGGTGGGCATCGTTTTACCAGCTCTGACCCTGTGGCTAGGTCAGAGTGTGAGTGCCCAGCCAGTGCCCCACCTGCCCACTACTGCTAGTTCTTGTCTAGTAATAAGTTGTTCTTGTCAGTGTTGGGGATACTCGTACACTACATCCACTCCCCACTTATCTACATGGTTAGGGTCCAAAGAACAGGTCATTATGTGAGAAGCAGCATTATGCAAAAATGGAGGAGGACCACAAAATCAAGGAGTTATTACATAACTTCCAAATTACTTCATTACTGTTGCCAAACTATTGAGAATTATGGTCCAGCCAAAGTTGTTGACAGTCACAGCCACATCGCCGTCATCTTGCACCTTGGTATTTGTTACTGCCAGACATACGTCATTAACGCACAGAAGAGTCCGCTGGTAGATTTGTTGCTCTTATTGTAAATGCTAAATGTTGGCTAGTGAGCAGAGGAGTAGGCACACTTGGTTTTGTGACCGTCATCTCAGTTCTTAACAGTAATACTGTTGAGTAGGCGAGAGGTTGGCAGGCCCAGAGAGGTTGGGTAACTAAACTTGTCCAGGGCCGCACAGCCAGGAAGTAGGTGAGTCTCTTTGACCACAGAGACTGGGAAGTCTGAGCACAGTTCAGGAGCTGAGCTTGCCACTGGCCCTCATACCCTCACCCTCCTCTAGGGTGCTGCCTTGGGGGGCCCAACGGTGTTAGCCCCTCAGTACCAAGAGAGCCCTCTACGTTGGGTTGCCAGTGAAGGAGACCCCAGCTCCCATGGAGCTCTCCGTCAGCCTGTGGCCTGGTGAGTGGTGTCCAGGATCCAGGACAGGAACGTCTGGCACCAGTGTGCTGGGTGGGCATGTCTTCACCCTGGCAGTGGCCCCAGCCCAGGTCATACAGGCTGGGACAGGTGCTGGCAGAGCTACCGATATGGTGTGAGGAGTGGGAGTCCAGGGTGCCCCCGACCCCCAGCTGTTCCCATAGTACTTGTCCACACCTGCCCTGTTCAGGCAATGGGAGAATGGCCCACAGGAGTGAACTCTCTCGAGGGTGCTCTTTGGAGTGGATGACTGGGAAGACCTTTCAGAGAAGACTTCTGAGGCCTGAGGGGGCCAGGGGAGCGTGAGGTTTCTGGGGGGCAGTCCAGGCAAAGGGCACAGCCCACAGAGACCTAGACCATCTGGGGAGCTCTGCCAGGGACAGCTGGGACCGTGGGACCTCTGCCCCATCAGAGACCTGCAGGGATGGGAGCCTGGGGGCCTGCCCGTAGGTGGGGTGCCACAGCATGACTTTGAGCCCTTCCTGCTGTGTGGGCTTTGGGCACCACTGCCTGCCCTCTGACCGTGCCCTAACCTCGGCCTACCACGAGTTGCTTTTGGCCAGGTCCCGGAATCTCGGGCCTCGGGGTGAGAATTCCTTTCCAGCTAGTAGAACTGTCATCAAAGGCCACCCTCCTGCCTGCACCCCAGCCTCGGGTGCCCATGTGTCCTTGTCTTCTGCTTGTCCATTATGCCCCTCTGAGCCCCTGGTCCACCCTCCGTACCAACAGTAGCACCTGGACCCTGGCAGATGACCTCCCACCAGACCTCACTTGGCCCCCTGCCCCTTCCTCCCCCCACTCTATGGGGACAGGAAGGGCTATGGGGGTAACCCCAGGAGGGCTCAACATTTCTTCCTGTCCAGGGTCAGATGGCTGCCCTGCCACTGGTGCCCTCTGACCCTGGGCCCCTAACCACCCCACCTCAGATGGAGAAGAGCACACAAGCGGTTCCCCACATGAGGCTCAGTCTCCTGGGGCTTCAGTCTCCTGTGGCCCAGGCCCTTTTTGTCTTACCTCTATTTGGAAATATAGATGACTAGGAAGTCACCAAGAAAGTAGAGAGCGGTCCTGTGGACCCCCAGGCCTTACATCTTTGGGAGAAGAGGCTTGCTGGGCCTGGGCTTCGGCCACCAGACATGGAGAGGAACAGACTGGGTCTCTGGGTGTTGGCCCTGCGGCCAGCCTTACCTTTCGGGAGATACCGGTGGCTCCTCTGAGGGCTGTGCTGGACATTGCTACCAATGCCTTCCTGCTGTCCCGCTTCCTCTTCCAGCAGCCTGGCCCTCGACGGCACTCTCCCTCCTGGGCCCTGGGCTGGGGGAGAGGGTAGGGTTTCACCCCTCCCCCTGGCAGCTGGTGGCCAGGGTCCTTGTGTATTTTAAGCTGTTGAGTGGTTCAGCAGGAACTCGAGGCTCCTATCCCAGCGGGAGGCTGGTGGTGCTGGCCTGTGGGTCACATGGACTCTGAAAATGTGTGGTACTGCCTGCCTGGGCCCAGGACCTATTAATAGACCTGCACCCCCCACCCTGGCGTCCAGTGCCTGCCCAGGGCCCTGCTGTGCTAGCCCTGCCCAGTTCATTCCACTACACCTTGGCTCTTACTGGTTAGCCCCCTTGCTCGAGCCTGCTGCTCCCCTCCACGTGCCCACTGTCTGCCCAGCCCTTATTGTTCCTGATGAGTGGGGAGTGGTAGGTGGTGTCTCCGAGGGTATCCTGGGGGGCCCTGTTCCTGCACTTCACCCGTCTCCCTCATGCCTCACGCTCTGGCAAGGGACCCAGTGGCCTGTGGGGGGACCACAACGTGATCCCGGGCCCATGCTTCACTTTATCCTGACAGGTCTCTCCCGGGCCAGGCCCCTCCCTCTGGTGGGGGTATGTGTGTGCAGGCGTGTGAGTCTGTGTCTGTGCACGCGTGTGTGTGCGCGCACATGGAGGGAGGGTGGGAAGGGAGTGCAACCCCTTCCATCAGCATGGGTGAGCTCTTGGTATAGTGCCCTATGGTTACCACAGAGTTTGGGTCTCAGAGCTGAGTAGTTGGCCCCTTGTTCCCATGCTGTATCTGACTAAGGGTCCACCAGGGGTTCTGTGGGTAGGAACGGTCACCATCAACTACTGGACAGTGGCTGATTGGGGAGCATACCTGGGCCTTGTCTGCATGGCCCATCGCTATCGGGGCCCCTGCTGTAGTGCCCAGGCCTTAGGGACCTGTTCTGATGCAGACCAGGCTCCAGGTGGCCTGAAAGAGGCAGACAGCCTAAGACTGCGAGCTGTGGGCTTCAGGAGGGTTCTGGTCTGTGGGTGGCTGTGATGCTGGGCTGACGGGCCATGCATGCGTTGACCTGGTGAGAAATGGGTGAAGTGGGTGGTAGGGCAGGGCCTGGTGCCTGCTGTGCAGGGGTTGAGGCCTCGGTTGCCCAGTGCTCCCTGCTTACTGACCCCTTTCATGCTTAGTTAGAGCTTTCTGCACCAATAACTCTGGAATCTGTCACCTCCCTGGGAACACAAATGCACAAGGAAAGTAATCCGCAGTAGCTCTTACAGCTCAGGAGGGGAAACGGATGATGTATCTCACGGATTTTCAAAATAGCTGGGCTTTCTCCAGGCCCAGTGTATTCCTGCTGGCCCTGGTGGTCCCCCGTGCTTGCCTTGGGGCTCTCTGGGCCTTGGTCTGTTGGGAGGCCATAACCACTAGGATGCTTCTCTCTGGGGTTCTCAGTGCCTAAGAGAGCCCCCCAGAGGAGGTCTGTGGCTGAGCCCCCGGGCTTGTTTTATATTTAGCTGGGCCGGGGCTCTGGTGCCACTCGGGTTACATCTGGCAGAGAAGGCAGCCGTTCAGGGCAGGCATGGGCTCCCTTCCAGCACCGCGGCAGAATTTGATCAGCCATTCGGCCCCAAGCCGCTTCCAGTGGGGAGGTCTGTTGTGGGGGTTGACCGGCGGCAGCTAGGCCACTGGCTGCAGCAGGCGTGGAGTGGAGCGGGCAGGGTTGGTGCCAGTGCCGAGGGTGGCATGGACATGAACTTGGTGACCCGAGAGGCAAGCCAGGGCCTTGTCCCAGGCCTCAACAGCCTCCCCGGGCCCATACCCCCCAAGACAACCAAAAAACATAAAAAAGCTGTTCTCTTCTTCGAGGTGGAGATTCTGGACGCGAAGACGCGGGAGAAGTTGTGCTTCCTGGACAAGGTAGGACTGTGGCTCCCTGCCTGCTGGGGTCCCTTTCCTCTTGTGGTTCAAGTGAATCTAGGAGTGTCCAGCCGGGCCCTTATGTGCCCCCGACACGCAGGGCACATGGGTGCTGGCCCTTGCCAGCAGGCCGTTCCTAGTAGTGGCAGCTCCTTGTCTCAGGTGGACATGTGTCCTGGCTATTAGGGGCAGCGAGCAGCCATGGTGGGTCCTTGGATCTGACCGAGAGCGTCACTGGGGGAGTGGTGGGTGGGGCGGAGAGGAGAGGACAGAGACGAGGTCGAGAGAAGCAGGCCCAGCTTCTCTCAGCTGGGCCCGCAGTGTCCTAGCCAGGGTGACTGCAGCCCCTAGATTCAGTGCCATCCCCACTCTTTGGCACGTCCCTTGGCGGCTCCCGTCGCAGCCAAGGAGCTACGCTGTGTCTGTCCTGACCATGACCACACGGACAGAGGCCTGCCGCACCCCCAAAACCATAGTCCCAGGCCTCTGCCCAATAGTCCCTGACCAGGAGGCCTCCTGGCTGAGAGCCCTTTGACCTGTGCTCCCCCCAGGTGGAACCCCATGCCACCATTGCTGAGATCAAGAACCTTTTCACCAAGAACCGTAAGTCATCCTGCTCGAGCACCCCCGGCAGGCCCAGAGCTGCCCCTCCCCTGAGCACCACCCAGGCCTCTCTAGGCTCAATGGGGGCAGGCGCTCTGTGTGGCATCAGCAGGGATGTCTTTGCTGGGCACCTGGGAGGATGGGATTTTGCTGCCCATGTTGTTCGGGCTTGTTTCTTGAGACCACAAAAGCCTCAGCCTTGCCCAGGGCTGGTGTGTGGGGCGTTGGAGCTGTGGGCCCCCAGCCTCAGGATCCATGAGTAGTTTTGGGGTTAGCACACCATGGAAGGCACGGGAAGGTGGGCAAAGCTGGCTACGTTGGCACGGTGACTGGCATGTGCTCTCCCCACAGATCCGCAGTGGTACCCTACCCGGCAGTCCCTCCGCCTGGAACCCAGTGAGTAGGGCTGCCCCCTCTGCCACACCTGGATGGGGGTGGGGTGAAGAGCTGGGCAGCCCTGAGCCACCTGCTTCTCGGCAGAGGGTAAGTCCCTGAAGGATGAGGATGTGCTGCAGAAGCTGCCTGTGGGCACCACGGCCACACTGTACTTCCGGGACCTCGGGGCGCAGATCAGCTGGGTGACGGTGAGTCCGGCCCACCCACAGCCCCCCCTCTCTCAGCCACTTCCTGGTGACTTAACCTCAACCCCCACCCACCACAGGTGTTTCTGACGGAGTACGCAGGACCCCTTTTCATATATCTGCTCTTCTACTTCCGGGTGCCCTTCATCTATGGCCACAAATATGACTTCACGTCCAGTCGGCACACAGTGGTGCAGTGAGTGGAGGGGTGTGGGCTGGCTGTGGGGGCGGGCTGGTGCCGAGCCCTGCTGAACCTGCTGCCCCCACAGCCTCGCCTGTATCTGCCACTCATTCCACTATGTCAAGCGCCTGCTGGAGACACTTTTTGTGCACCGCTTCTCCCACGGCACCATGCCCCTGCGCAACATCTTCAAGGTGAGCACCCAGTCTCAGCCGTGGGTCCCCCTCCCCTGGAGGCCCCAGTCCCCACCCCCTCCTGCTTGATGTCTTTCAGAACTGCACATACTACTGGGGTTTTGCTGCTTGGATGGCCTATTACATCAACCACCCTCTCTATACTCCCCCCAGTAAGTGGCCTTAGCCCCCCTGGCCCCACACCCTTCTCAGACTGGCCCCCCTCACAGCCTCTCTTCTCTCATCCACTGCAGCCTACGGAGCTCAGCAGGTGAAACTGGCGCTCGCCATCTTTGTGGTAAGGGGCTGTGGTGGGGGGAAGCGGGGAGGCCCGGGGCCTGAGGGTCGGGTGGTGGCGCTCTGAGCTTGAGTCTACCCTTCCTACAGATCTGCCAGCTAGGCAACTTCTCCATCCACATGGCTCTGCGCAACCTGCGGCCGGCAGGTAAGTATTGTCCTGGGTAGACAGGTTGGGGCTGGGGAGCCGGATGTCTGGCTCACCCCTCCTGGTCCTTCCTGCCAGGGTCCAAGGCGAGGAAGATCCCGTTCCCCACCAAGAACCCCTTCACTTGGCTCTTCCTGTTGGTGTCCTGCCCCAATTACACCTACGAGGTGAGGCTTTCCCGTCCCCTGTGTGCAGATGTCCAGTCCCAGCAGTGGTGCCTAGATGGGGCGTCTCGAGCTACATGCAACACTAGCTGCGTGTTTGTGGAGCACACAGGAACCTGTTCTCCGCCCTCCCCCACCCCGCACCAGCCTTGCCCACACTCACCCTCCTTGCTCGCTCCACCACAGGTTGGCTCCTGGATCGGCTTCACCATCATGACACAGTGTCTCCCAGGTAAGCCACAGCTCCTCCCCACAGCACCTGCCCTCCCGCCCCCACCCAGCTCCCTGACACCCCTGCTCTGCCCCGCAGTGGCTCTCTTCTCCTTGGTGGGCTTCACCCAGATGACCATCTGGGCCAAGGGCAAGCACCGAAGCTACCTGAAAGAGTTCCGAGACTACCCACCCCTGCGCTCGCCCATCGTCCCCTTCCTGCTCTGAGCTGCTGCCCCGGCTGCCCACCAGCTCGCCCTGGGCCACGGCCCCATGCTTGGCCCAAGCCAGGCTCTCATCCCCCTACCCCACTGTTATTCTGGGGAAGGGTTAGGGAATCACCGCTTTCCAGCACTTGGAATAAAACCTGCCTGCCAGCTGGACTCAGGCTCAGCGTGTTTCATTGTGGGGCTGGGGAACTGAGGCTACCAGCTACCACACTGTCTTTAACCACTTACCCACCCACCCCAGTCAGAGGCAAGGCTAGGGGTGAGGATCTGGAGGCTTTTATTGGTTTGCCTGGTCATAGGTGACAGCAGGTTCCTACAGGGCCACCTCGGGTGCCACCTCACCAGGCCCCTGACCCCTGGCCATGTCAGCCTCCCTCTTTTCTCGTCGCTTTTTCCGCTGGAGCAGCCGCCGCTCCCGCTCATACTCCTTCATGCGGTTCACGTAGCTGTGGGCAGAGAAGGGCTGTCAGCCTCCCTGACCCCGGGAAGTGGATGGGACAGAAACAGGGGCCCCAGAACTGTGGTGAGACTCAGCTTCAATGCCTGAGCTCTGCTTGCAGGCTGAATGGCCTCCCCTGGACACCAGTGAGCCTCTATCTGGAGGAGGGGCTTTCCTGCCAGGCAGGCCTCCACCTGCATGGCTCAGGACTGGCTAGAGATGGGGGAGTGCATCCTCAGTCTTGGAGCTGCAGGTCTGGGGTGGTGCAGGGGCTCTCTCGAGATGCTCGTGGGTCTGGGGGCTCACTCGAGATGCTCGTGAGTTTGAGGGGTACAGGGGGCTCACTCAAGATGCTCTGCGGGTTTGGGGGAATGCAGGGGGCTCTTGAGATGCTTGCGGGTCTGGGGATGTGCGGACGGCTCACTCGAGATGCTCGCAGATCTGGGAGAGTGTGGGGGGCTCACTCGAGATGTTCGCGGGTCTTGGCGTGTATGGGGGGCTCACTCGAGATGCTCATGGGTCTGGGGGAGTGCGGGGGGCTCACTCAAGATGCTCGCGGGTTTGGGGGGTGCGGGGGGCTCACTCGAGATGCTCGCGGGTCTGGGGGGTGCGGGGGCTCACTGGAGGTGCTCGCGGGTTTGGGGGGTGCGGGGGGCTCTCTCGAGATGCTCGTGGGTTTGGGGGGTGCGAGGGCTCTCTCGAGATGCTCGTGGGTTTGGGGGGTGCGGGGGGCTCACTCGAGATGCTCGCAGTAGTCCCAGTCGTGCTGCTCGTGCTTGCAGGCCAGGATGTTGGGGAAGCTGTCTCGTTTGCACTTGAGCAGCCGGATGAGGTAATGCGCGCAGTAGTCCCGTTGCTGCAGCACCAGCTGGGCGTCGCTCATCTGCTGCTGTGTGGCCACCATCTCTGTGGGGAGGCAATGGGTGGGCTCAGCAGGTGCCTCCAACTCCATGTCCTGGGGGCATCACCCACTGACGTTCTGGCAACAGATGGTAGTGAGCCAAGGTCAGGCTCTGACAGATGTAGGTGTTGGGAGGAAGAAGTCTTTTCCGAATTGAATAAGAGACAACTCATGCAGGGGAAGGGCCCAGGTGCACCCTGGCCTCCCCTCCCCCGCTTCCCCAGGAATGCCCGCCCTTTAGGAACAGAGTCTGGAACCCCACTTTCCTACCCGGCCTCTGCTTCCCTATAATCCCTTCCATGACCCCTCTGTAGGACATGCATTAGTGTGTGAGGCCACGTGGGGCCAAATGACTCCCAGCTCTACATGGGCCAAATGTGTGGTCTATCCCTCGGCCTTGGCTTCCTTACCTGTGTAATGAGCCAAAAGTCAGCTCTTTAGTTCCCATGGTGGTAACTGAATTTATGCTGCCCCACCAACTCAGAAAGCCCCACCCAGGACAAAACCATCTGCTAAAAGCCATGTCTCAAGCTAAAAGATCTGAAGGAAAAATTCAAGCCTCGATTTGCAATGTTGAAGGATACAACAGGCAACATATTGAAAGATTCAGAAAGCATCAAAAGTAGATGGAAGGGATACACACAGTCACTGTAGCAAAAAGAAATGGTCAATGCTCAACCTTTTCAAGAGGTAGCACATGAGCAAAAGCCATTGGTACTGAAGGAAGAAGTTCAAAGGGCACTGAAGATATTGGCAAAGAACAAGGCTCCAGGAATTGATGGAATACAAATTGAAATCTTGTAACACACTGATACTGCACTGGAGGCAGTCACTCATCTAGGCCAAGAAATGTGGAGGACAGCTGCCTGGCCAACTGATAAGAGATTATTTGGGCCCATTTCAAAGAGAGGTGATCCAATGGAAAGTAGAAATCATCAAACAATATCAATATCACATGCAAATAGTATTTTGCCAAAGATAATTAAAAAACGATTTCAACAGTGCATTGACAGGGAACTAACTGCCAGAGGGTCAAGCTGGAATTAGACAAGGATGTGAAACAAGGGTATATCATTGCTGATGTCAGATGGATCTTGGCTAACAGCAGAAAATACCAGAAAGATGTTTGTTGTTGTTAAGTGCATTGTAGTCAATTCTGACTAACAACATGAAGAATGCATGTGAAGCCAAGGGACCAGCAGAGCCCCTAAAGTGTGAGGGAGTGTGAGGGAACTGGAGAGATTGTGCCCTGAGATACCCCAGTATTTCTAAGGGGAGGATCAGTGAAGGTAGGTGGAGAATCAAAGGAGCCTGGGGTCTTGGGAGCCCTGAGGAGGAGCTCCTGGGAGGTAGAGGAGATGAACACTAAGAAGATAAAAATGGGGGCAGCCATTGAAAGGTTTTCTTGATGCCCCCCATTTACACTTGCCTGCATCCATTGTGCACCCCACTTACTGTGCGTTCATTGAAGGCAGAGACGAAGCCCGCTCTTGGGATATGGTGTAGCTCAGTGTGATACTATTACATAAAAATTAACAACCTGCAGAACACTTAAGTGCTGCTGCCCCCTGCCCGCCCCCCACCATGTATGTAACTCAAAGCTGCCGTGAAATGCTGGTGAGAAAGGGGGCAGTCACTGGAGGTAGGGCCAGAAGGGCATTTAAAAAAAATCAAAATAGCTTGACTCCCCATGTTGATGGGGAAAACCCCTACTGCAAGGAAGACTAGAATGGATGGAGCAGCATTCCTGGTGTAGATTTGGGGCTCAAAGAGTAGGGGTTTAGCTCTAGCAGGGGCAGCTGGTCCGAGCACCAGGAAGGAAAGCAGTGTCTGAGGGTGAGCAAGAAGACAGGTGCAGAGAGCCCATGAGAACGCTTAACTAAAAAGGATGAAAGCAAAGTCAAGGGCTGAGAAAGGCTGGGATCTGAGGAGAAGCGGGACAGACATCTAGGGTGGTGGGAGGGAGGATCAAGGACTAACCAGTGTGATACGAGGGTCGGGCAGCAAGACCAAAGCGGTGGAATGTTTTACACCCATCGTGGTCAGCTAACAGGGCAGATGCCAAGAAGGAGATGCCAATTCGGGTTGTGGGTGTTTGCAAAGCCAGGTGTGATGGGTGGTGGGAGGTGGTGGTTGGCCAAGATTTGAGAGGAATGACTATACCCCATCCCAAGACTCTTTCCAACCCACTAGATTCTGCACACCCACCACACTTAAAGAGGTCTCCTCGCCCCCGTGATTTTCCATCCAGAGGCGAGCACCATTTTGGGCAAAGCAAATCTGGCCTTGTCGCTCACCTGCTGAGAGGCATTGGCTCTGCCCTCTTCGCCTAGTCAACTCCTATTGGACCCCTTCCTGTCTCCATTTCCATCAGCTCCCGGTAGCCTCCCTGCAAACTGTCCGCGCCGCTAAGCTCCCTGAGGACGGAGCCCGCTGTCTCTGCGCGGCCTAGCTCTGAATTTGGTCCAATGTTGGCGCTCGATGTGATATTTTATTACATAAAAAAGCAAAGGTGCAGAACAACGTGTGGCTAGGCCCTCCCTTATGTATACATCCCTTTTGGGATAACCCTTAATGTCTTTTGCTCCCCCCAAATCACAACTCTCTTTCGTCCCCGGGCTTTTGCTTAAGTCGTGTCCTCTGCCTGGCATTCCCAACTCAAGCAGGGACAGTGCCACCTCTAGGCTCCTCCAGGTCGAAGCCAAGACCGAGCTCACGGAGAAGCGCCTGGGGCGCCAGCCCAGCTCCGAACATCCCAAGGTTCTGGGGGTCCCAGCGCGCACGCCCCACGCCCGCCGGCCGCGCCTGCGCACTGGGCCTCACCGCGCTTCTTGCGCCCCGGGAAGCCGTAGTCCGGTGGGAAGGTGGGCATCCGCAGGGGGTCGGGCTCCCCTGAGTTATCGCCCACGTATCGCCGGGCCAAATGCGCCCCCATGGTTGCTGCTGCCGCAGTTACCGCTGCAGCGGAGGTCACCTCACTCCCTCCCGGAAACACTGCTCCGCCAACACGGCTTCCGGGTTGCGCAGGCGGCCTGAGGGGACCATAGAGATGAACAGCTTCAAAGGACTTTCTCTCCGGCCTGCGACACCTGGCGGCCGGCTGAGGGCAGGACAGGTGCGGCGCGCCCCCTCGCGGAGATCTGGCAGTTGCGACCAAACCTGGGCGGCTCTAAATTGGGCGCTCTGATATCCTGCGCCTAGAGTACAAATGAAAATCATCTTTTTTTTTTTTTTTCGAAGAAATTAACTTTTATTTGAAAGGAAACTACTTTTCTCCACACATATCTTCTAAGTACTACAGTAACCATTATCCCAATACCAAAATTTCTAACAGCAAATTATACAACTGCTCTAGTTAATAAATAAGGGCTGTCCTTCACTGATTAAGGGAATATTTAAAGTTCAATAAGTTTAACACACACACACACA
>NW_006408786.1:2464903-2469971 GCF_000296735.1 Chrysochloris asiatica
TTCAATTTATCAATAGCGTCTTGGGCTGTAAGAACGAGATCTTGATCGAGATCTGTATCTACTATAATAAGGGGAAGGTGATCTTCTTCTGTAGCGGTAATCATAGTTTTATATCTGTCATACCCACGATCATATCCTCTATCATAGTAGGAATCTCGACGTCTGCCACCACCACCACCTCCACCACCGCCACCACCACCACTATGAGTTGGTCTGCCCATGTAGATGCCTGGTGTAGGTGTGTGTGCTCTCTTGGTGACAGAGTAATCCACACGAATTCTTCTGCCATCTAGCTCCATTCCATTTGCTCTTTCCATAGCCTCCTTTGAGTCATCTATTCTTTCAAAGTAAACAAATGCAAATCCTCTAGACCTCCCAGTTCGTTGATCATAAACCACATTGACACCACTCAATGGTCCATATCTAGAAAATACTTCACGAAGATCTCTCTCTGTTGTGTATAAACTGAGGCCAAACACTCCAAGACAAGTATTAGGATCTGGATTTGCTCTGCTTCCCGTATGTCTTCTGCGGTTAGACATTGGAGAGTGACTTCGACTTCTGCTCCTTCGACGCCGGTATTCGGGTGTGTATGATCTGCTTCGAGATCGTCTCCTATGAGAATGAGAGTGGGATCTGGATCGAGTGTAACGTCTATGAGAATGCCTCCTAGATCTCGACCTGGATTTTGATCTTGATCGAGAATGGGATTCGGAGTGTTTGGAAACCCTTGACGGACTACGAGATGCTGACCTACTCTCCGATTTTACACGAGCAGGAGTTCCCGTTGGAGATTTTGACTGAGAATGAGACTCTCTGCCCTCGAAGTTGTTCTCCTCTACATCACTCATGTCGGCCAGGCGTTCTCCAGAACTAAATATGACACAAGTCTCGGCTTTAGGGCCGATGGCCTAATCAACCCACTAACTGGACCGCGGGGAGGAGGAAAGAGTCGGCAACAACGGCCGCTCCACTCCACTCCCAGTCGGTCGCAGGCTCCGGCCGAAAATCATCTTTTTTTTAAAATAAAAGAATGTTAATCTTCTAAAACATTCACAATGGTCTTTTAAAAACTACGCAATAGCAATTATTGTTATTGTGTTATTAACTGCCGTCTAGTCGGGTCGGACTCTTAGGGACCTTGTGTAGGGTTTTCAAGGAGAGGCTTGTGAGTTTGAACTACTTTGAGGTTAGTTGTCCAGTACTTATCCTACAGCTCCACACCAGGACTTCGCTAATAAACATATATATGTATTTTTTCATTCAAATTCTCCAATATGTACACTTAATTGGTTGTTTCTAAAATATATGTCACACTTTACACAGCGGTTTGATTGTTGCGTCTTTCCTTTACTTTTTTTCATCTTGTTAAAAACAGTTCTTCAGTAGAAGCCAGAGTCCTAAGTTGCCCAGTTAGAATCCTTTGACCCACTATTCTGATTTTCTTCTTACTGTTCACAGCCAACATCTAGCTTCTAAAAGAAAGGCTTTTGGTCTTTTCAATCGCTTGCTGATAGGGTGAGACGGTATTGTTACCCATAACCACATGACCTAATGTAGAATCAGTTTCAACATCCAGGCTTGCATTTCTTTTTAAAAATGTTTTATTGTGAATTATGTCATAGTTTACATGGGAGAACAGTAGCTTTACATTCATTCTATTGTATATGGTTTCCGTGCCATGGTTACAATCCCCTCCATACATCATCAAACAACCAAAGGGATACCTGCAAGCCTGCCCCCTGGTGGTCAGCACACAGCCCCTCTCCCTCACTGGGTCTAGAGTCCCCAGCTGCTCCATCTTTCCACGTTGTCTCTGCCTCCATCTCAGGCATCACTGGTTCTCTGGGTAGGGTCCCGCTCTCTACTCTTCTCCCTTGATGGTCCCAGGGACCTCCATTCCTGGACTGCAAAGTCAACCACTCCCCTCCTTTTGCTACAAAATGTCTACCTTTACATTTTCAACCCTCACAATCAGTCTTGATAACAATTAATCACTATTGTATCACAAGAGACCTATTGGCATCTCCTTACGGCAGCCCCGCCTAGACAGATTGGATACTACTCAGTGGAGATTCCAACTTCCTCTATGCACTCTGGATCTATGTTCCCTTTTGAAAGCTTGTAAGCCAGTCACTTCTTGCCTTTGTAGCCCCCCACCCCCACCCCCATTTTGGGTAGCCAATGTCCAAGTTGCCCATCCCTGTCTACCCTGTGTATTGAGGGGGTGGGAATGATCCTTGCTGTAAAGATTTGTTCCCTCTTTTGAGCTACTGCATCCATAGGTGTAGGTCAAATTCATCAAATTGTATCAGATTACTTTTTTCCCCCCTCTTCTTTCTTCTTCTAGTTAAATTCTAATCATCCAGCCATTGAAGCCAGGTCAAGTGGGTATTATCTGCAAGTGTGGGTGTTCTTGTGCATATGCCTTCTCTTCTTATCAGCTGGATGCTTCGCTCTCCACTCTAGTCCTCTGTGACTATGTCACTGACTCTGGGCCCAGGAGTCCCCAGGTCTTGCCATACTGCTGGCCAACCAGGTCTCCACTTGGATTCACAGGAGTCAATTGAACGTGGTTGGACTTAGCTCGCAGCTTCATTGCTGTCTTCCCTCACTTCCTGCTATTGGTTACCAAAGTGGTCACCAGTCAGAGTGCATGTCTACTTGTGTATTCCCATTGAGTCTCAGTCTTAGAAGAGGGTTTGCCCTGAGGAGACCCGACCGCTTGCCTTGATGTCTCCTGGGCGAGCAACTTTCTTGTTCTTGTAGTAGTCAGTCGGACTGCTGTTATTGTTTTATGTTTTTCCTGTTGGTCCTTCCTTCAAGAAGTATCTTCTGTTCTTCTAGCCACTCCAGCCAGCCTTGCATTTCTAATCCAATTCTCAGTCCACCTTTAAACTTCTTCTGGACTCATGTTCAATTTATCTGCCAGCATGTTAATGCTGATACACTGATGCATAAAACAGAAAGTCAAATATGACGAGATGGGCATTTTCAATGAAATCCTGACAAAGCCAGCGACCAAGAAGAAGTTATTCACAAGCCCTGATTCACATTCCCTTAGCTTTTTCTGAGCCCCATCAAAGGCAAAGTTAACACATAAGCATTCAACAAACTCTGTAAGTGGGTCTTTCTATGTGTAAGCTTCCTGTGAAACAGCCCTGACTAGGTGTTTTAACACTTGCTGGCCTTTTTGAACACCTTTGTTTGTTATGACTGCTGTTGTGAAATAGTGGAGACTATGCAGACCCTGGATTGGTAATGGACAGAACAGTAATGTGATTGTGGCCTTTGGGGTGGTTGAAGAAAACAAACAGAAACCAGTGAATGAACCATCTTCGTTGCTGAAGGGACTGGAGCAGAGGACTCACAGAATTACTGTCTTTGGTCTATTTTAACTGTGAAGGTCTTCTATTGCTGCATCAAGATTTCAGAGCTCAGTTTCCCCCAAAGTGAACTCAAAGCATTGCTCTGTCTGCTGCTGGAACCAGCACTCTAAAAAAGTTAAGGTATTTAGCTGCTTCTGAGTAATTCCTACATTTACATTAGAATTTTGCATACTATCTAAATCCATGCATGTCTTCCAGGTCGTCAAATGATGTCTGATCATCTCTAGTTGACTGCATTTGCTTACTAGTTTCTGGATCTTCAAACATTTTCACAATTAGTTAAGTTTCTACCTGAAATTGTTTAAGTTGTGTAGCAACTGTGGTTCTTGTTTCTCACAAAGCATTAGGAATATCATCAGAATGAAGATTTTTGTAGACATCCATTGAGCAGTCTACCATGTTGGTATTACTTTTTGTTGTTAAGTGCCATCGAGTTGGTTCTGACCCATAGCAATCCCGTATAGGGTTCCTGAGGAGCAGCTGGTGAGTTTGAACTGCCAACCTTGCAGCTCAAGCTGACCTTGCAGTCCGATGCATTAACCCATAGTGCCACACCATCACGAAGAAGATCCAATTTCCCTGTAATAATTCTTTTTCATTAGATATCGCCTTTATTGGGAGAAACTCAAGCAGTGGAAAGACTGGATGCTGATCCCGAACATGCAGGGTGTAAGTAGTCAAGTTGTATTCTGCCATCTTGTCAAGGAAAGTGGTTAATAAACGTATTTGAAGTGCTTATTTTAATCAGTTAGATTTAAGTTAAATCAATAAAAGATTCATTTAAAAAGAGAATTATTTTAAACTGACATTTTATTTTTGCCTTCTATTTCCCCCCTAATGTTTTATGGTACTTTAGGTTAAAATTTACATAGTAAATTGGTTTTCCATTCAACAATTCACAATGAAATTGTTCCATGACATTGTTTGCTGTCCAGGAGTTGACAGACTATCAATTAAGCTGTTTCAGTTAAGTGATATACTCACTGGTCTGTGTCAAGAAATTTGGAAGATGGCTAACTGTCAACTTACTGGAAGAGATCCATATTTATGCCCATTCTGAAGCCTTTTGTCTTGGTGTGTCCCTCACAGCAGATGGGTCACCGGCATCTCTACTAGAACCATCTGAGTAAACTTGGCTAGGTTCCTGCTCTTGTTCTGTGTGCTTAAACCAGAAATATGACCTCAGAATGAGTCACTTCATGCTTCAGTCAGTATGCAAAAGGCCTCTTTCTTCCTTCAGTAATGAAAGCCAAGGCTTGAATTCTACCAACTTCTTCAATCTGAAATTGATCAAACATGCAATCAAGATGTATCGATCATTACTGGTGATTGGAATGCAAAGGTTGGGAACAAGGAGGAAGGATCAGTAGTTGGAAAATATGACCTTGGTGATAGAAATGATGCTGACGATCGCAAGATAGAATTCTGAAAAATCAATGATTTCTTCATTTTAAATACCTTCTTTAGACAGCATAAGAGATGACTATACACATGGACCTCACCAGATGGAATACACAGAAATAAAATTGACTACATCTGTAGAAAGAGACAATGGAAAAGCTCCATATCATTAGTCAAAACAAGGCCAGGGGCAGATTGTGGAACAGACCATCAGTTACTCATATGCAAATTCAAACTGAAACTGAAGAAAATGAAAACAAGTCCAGGAGAGCCAAAAT
>NW_006408786.1:2472351-2480799 GCF_000296735.1 Chrysochloris asiatica
AACAACAACAACAACAATTAATCGTTGACAGAAAGATCAAGAAAATCAAGGAGAACACAGAAAAACCTTTAGAAGAAGTCAGGAAAACACTATAAGAACAAACAGACCAAATAAATGTAAATTTTGAAATAGTACAAAACCTGCAATTAGAAATCCAGAAGATTAATAGTAAGATTTCAATAGTGGACAATAAGTAGATTCGAAGCAATGGAAGTCCAAATTAGTTAGCCTGAAGATACATCTCTCAATACAGAGTCCTGGTGTGGTGTTGTAGGATGAACACTGGGCTGCTAACCCCAAGGTTGGCACTTCAAACCTACCAGCTGCTCCTAAACAGTATACAGGGTTGTTATGAGTCTGAAACGACTTGTCAACACTTAACAAAAAACAGGCTAGTATGCTAGAAGAACAATAACAAAAAGCAGAATGAAAAAATCCAAAGAAAGTCTAAGAGTTACATGGGACACTATGAAGAAGAATAACTTATGTGCGATTAGAATTCCAGAACAAAAAGAGACAACCACCCCCTAAAAAAAAGCACAGAGAAAATTGTTGAGGAGTTGTTGGAAGAAAACTTCCCTAACATCATGACAGATGAGAAGATAAGCATACAAAAAGCTGAAGGAACCCCAAATAGGATAGATAACAAAAGAGAACCACAAAGACATATTTTAATCATACTTTCTAAAACCAAAGACAGCTCAGGATAAATGAAAAGTTATCTAAAATGAAGAACCAATAAGACTAATCACTGATTTCTCAGCAGAAACCATGCAGGCAAGAAGACAAGGGATGGCATATGGAAAACTCTGAAAGAAAAAAAAATTGCCAACCAATAATCACATATCCAGCAAAGCTGTCCCTCAAATATGATGGTGAAATAAGAGTATTTCCAGTTAAGTAGAAATGAAAGGAATTTGTAATAACAAGACAAACTTTACAAATAATACTAAAGGATGCTCTTTGCACTGAGAACCAACAACAGAAGACAACCTGAGATTAATATGCATGACAATACCACCCAGAACTCAATCCAGGTATAGAAGTATTTAAAGTAAACCAAACCTACAAGATCAAATATGAGAACCAGAGGTATCAATTTATAATGAAGTCAACTACAAAGCAAAAAGAGGGAATAGAACTTCCCAATGGTGAGGAAATCAAGTTGATTTTAAGATAAAACAGACTGTTTTAAACGGTGAAAATTTTAAAATAAGTTACAGGGTAACCTCAAAGAAAATGAATACACCTTCACATTAAAACAGAAAAGAGGAGAATCAGGAAGATTTAGTAGACATTTTTGTTAAGTGCTGTCAAATTGGTTCCAACTCATAGCAATCCTATACAGAGTGTCCAAGTGGGTTTGAATTGCCAACTTTGTGGTTTGCAGTCCAGTGCTGACCTTACAGTGCCACACCAGAAGTCCTTAACATATTAACATAAGAGAAATAAAGAAAATCCACACACATAAAATGAAAGCACAGAAACAAAGAAGCCAGTGCATCAGACAAAAAATATACGGCAAAATAACAACAATCAATTTATACCAATGGATAATTACACTGAATGTAAACGGAGTAAATGCACCAGTCAAGAGACAAGAGAGTAGCAGAATGGATAGAAAACAGGATCTTTCTATATGCTGCCTACAAGGGACACATCTTACACACAAAGACAGAAAATATTGTGTTAACCCAGATTTTCTAGAGAAGCAAAATCGGTGAAACATATTTATGCATATATATATATATGTTTACTATCAAGGAAATGGCTTACAATTGTACAGTCCTAGATTCCCAGAGGAAGAGAGAGAGTCCCTCCGAAATGTCCACTATATTGGGAGTAGGCCACACCCTCAAGGAAGCATCCCTTCAGTTGATTAGCTACTCATAGTCACTTACCATAGAGTTAACTATGCCTGTATTAGGTTTCATCACCATGGGAATAAGCAAAGCTCAACTGCTAAACTGCTGGAAATCCTGGCCTAGTCAAGTTGACACAGAACCCTAACAATTACATAAACTAAAAAAAAATCAAAGGATGGGAAAAAAAACAACAACAAAAAAACAAGCTTATGGAAATCAAAACTGAGTAGGAGTGGAGATTTTAATGTCTGATAAAATAAACTTTAAGGCAAAAACCAGCATAAGAGACAAATAAGGACATTATTTTGTGACTAAAGGTTCAATTGACCAAGAGGGCATAACCGTAATAAATATCTATGCCCCCCTATGAAAGAGCCTGAAAGAACATAAATCAAACTGTAATAGAACTGAAGAAAGAAAGAAACAACTCTACAATAATAGCTGTTGTAGTTGTTAAGTGCCATCAAGTTGGGTCTGACTCATAGCGACCCTGTACAGGGTTTCCAGTGGTGGCTGGTGGGTTTGAAACACTAACCTCATGGCTCAAACCAACTTTGCAGTCTAGTACTTATCCTAGTGGTGGAGTCGGTTTCGACTCATAACCTATACAGGGTTTCCAAGGCTGTAAATCTTTACAGGAGCAGAAAACCTCATCTTTCTCCCGCAGAACAGCTGGAAGTTTCGAACTGCTGACCCTGAGGTTAGCAGCCCGATTCGTAACCACTACGCTACCAGACTGCCTTACTTATCCTTGTAGGAGATTTTACTACATCATTTTGGCTGAAGGACAGAACAACTAGAAAATAACTCAACAAAGACACTGAAGAAATAAATAACACAATCAACCAAGATGACCTCATAGACATATACAAAGCACTCAACTCAACAACATCACAATACACATTCTTCTCCAGTGCACATGGAACATTCTCCAGAATAGACCATATGTTAAGCCACAAAGTGAACTGCAATACATTTTAAAACATAAAAATACTACAAAGAATCTTTCCAGATCACAATGCTATGAAATTAGAAATTTACACTAGACAGATCAAGAAAAAAAGAAATCAAATACATGGAAATAGAACAATACCCTGCTTAAAAGCTACTGGGTAATAGGTAAAATGAAAAATGAAAAAAAAAAAATCCTTAAGTTAAATGACAAAATTACTACTTACCAAAACCTTTGAGATACAACAAAAGCAGTGTTCCATGGGCAATTAATAGTAATAAATGCATACATCCAAAAAGAACCAGTATCAAAACCTTAAACAAACATCTTCAACAATTAGAAAAAGAGTAGCAAAGTGTACCTACTGCCACCAGAAGAAAAGAAATAATAAAGTTTAGAGCATAAATAAACAAAACAGAAAATAGGAAAACTAAAAGACAAGAAGTTGGGTCTTTGAAAGGATTAATAAAATGGACAAATAAATGGCATATCTAACAAAAGAAAAGAAGAAGATACAAACAACACTAATAAGAACTTATATGGGTAATATCACAACAGAACCAAGAGGAAAAAAAAGGATAACAACACAATACTATGAAGAATTGTACTCCAACAAGTTTGAAAATCTAGAAGAAATAGACAAATTTCTAGAAACACACGACCGACCTAACTAACACAGGTTGGAGTAGAAAACTTAAACAGGCCTGTAACAAGAGAACAAGTTAATTAAGTCATTAAAAAACTCCCAAGTGAAAAAAGAATCCAGGCTCAGTTGGCTTTACTGGTGAATTCTACCAAACATTCAGAGAAGAACTGATGCTCAAACTATTTCATTCTATTGAAAAGGATGGAAAACTCCCAAATTCATTTTATGAAGCAAGCATAACTCTGATATAAAAACCAGGCAGAGATATCACTAAGAAAATTGTAGTGAACATAGATGCAAAAAATTCAACAAAATCCTAGCAAATAAAAACCAACAACACATCAGACCAAGTGGGATTCATACCAGACATGTAAAAATGGTTCAATATTAGAAAATCAGTGTAACCCACCACATAAATAAAAACAAGGGAAAAAGAAATTATTCAATTGATGTAGAAAAGGAATTTAACAAAATCTAACAGTCATTGCTAATAAAAACACTCAACAAAATAGAAACAGAAGGGAAATTCCTCAACATATTTAAGGGCGTATACATAAAACTAACAGCTAATATCACTCTTAATGGTGAGAAACTTAAGTCAATCCCTTGTGAACAGGAACCAGACAAGGGTGTCCTTTATCACCACTCTTATTCAATATTGTGTTGGATATCCTAGCCAGAGCTATAAGGCAAGAAAGAGAAATTGGCAAAGAAGAAGTAAAACTCTCTATTTGCAGATTATATGATCCTATTCTTAGAAAACCCCGAAGACTCCATAAGAAAATTATTGTAACTCATTGATAGATTCAGCAAAGTGGCAGGGTACAAGGTAAACACACAAACATCAGTTGGATTCTTTTACACTAATAAAGAGAGCTCTGAAAAGGAAACCAGAAAAAGAATACCATTTACAACAGCCACCCAAAAGATGAAATATTTGGGAACAAATCTAACCAGAGAAACAAAAGACCTCTACAAAGATAATTACAAGAAACCAAAAAAAAAAAGACCTGCAGAAATGGAGGATTATACCCTGTTCATGGATAGGAAGACTTAACATTGTGAAAATGCCAACACTACAGAAAGTAATCTATAGATATGTTGTTGTTGTTAGGTGCCATCGAGTTGGTACCGACCCATAATGTTGGGGGCCAAAAGGCTTACAGGCCTCATAAAACTTAAAGTCTGGGTATAACCAGACAAAGCCTGTTTATTTAACACAGGGAAAGTAGCCTTCCCAAGATCACGTGACTCACAGCAAAAGATAAACATGCAGGGAAAGCAGCTTTCCCAAGGTCACCTGGTTCATAGCAAAAGATAAACTTGTAACTATGCTAAGCAACCATGATTTGCAGAACTGCCCTATATAAACTTCTTGCTTTCAATAAACTTCGTCACTCGCCATCAGCCTGTGTCCCTGGCCTGTTTTCATCCCTGTCTCACCCTCGGGCATACCCACGTAACGGGGTTCCCCTCGAACCCCAACACCATAGTGACCTTATGCACAGCAGAACGAAACACTGCCCGATCCTGGGCCAACCTCACTATTGTTGCCACGCTTGAATCCATCGATGCTGCCACTTGGCCAATATCCATCTCATTGGGAGTCTTCCTCTTTTCCCCTGACCCTCCACCTTACCAAGCATGATATCCTTCTCCAGCGACTGCTTCCTCCTGACAATATGTCCAAAATATGAGAGACGAAGTTAATCTATAGATGTACCACTTCCAAATCTAGATTCCAACATCATTCTTTAAAGAGATGGAAAAACTAATCACTAACTTGTTATATAGAGGAAAGAGACCTCAGATAAGCAAAGCATTATTAAAAAAGAAGAGAGCAAACTAGGAGGCCTCTCACTTACCAATCTCAAAACCTATTTTATAGCCACAGTAGTCAAAACAGTCTGGTACTGGTACGAAAGACGAAAGAGCAACAGAACAGAATTGAGAATCCAGAAGTAAATCCATCCATCGATGGTCACTTGATCTTTGACAAAGGGCCAAAATGCATTAAATGGGGAAAAGATAGTCTCTTCAACATATGGTACTGGCAAAATTGGGAATACACTTGCAGAAAAATGAAACAAGACCCATATCTCACCCCATAAACAAACTTGAAATCAACATGGATTAAAGACCTAAATGTAAAACCTAGAACTATCCAGATCATCAGTGAAAAAATTGGGAGAAATTGAGGAATTGTGTAGTGATGTAAGTACACTATCAGACATAACTGAAAACACATCAACAGAAGGCAAGGTAGACGACTGGGACCGCTTAAAAATTTGACACTTGTGTGCATCAAAGGATTTCACCAAACGAGTTAAAAGAGCACCCACTAAGTAGGAAAATATGTTTGGCAACAGCATATCAGACAAAGGACTACTCTCCAAAATTTATAAAACACTCAATACTTCAACAAACAGGCAAATAATCCAATTAAAAATGGGCAGAGGACATGAACAGATAATTCATACAAGAAGACATTCAAGATGCCAACAAACATATGAAAAAAATGCTCATGATTAGTTGTTGTTGTTGTTAGGTGCCATCAAGTCAGGACCGACTCATAGTGACCCTATGCACAGCAGAATGAAACACTGCCTGATTCCGGGCCAACCTCACAATTGTTGCCATGCTTGAGCCCACTGATGCTGCCACTTTGCCAATTCATCTTGTTGGGGGTCTTCTTTTTTTCTCTGACCCTCCACCTTACCAAACATGATATCCTCCAGTGACTGGTCCCTCCTGACAATATGTCTGAAGTATGAGAGATGAAGTTTGGCCATCCTGGCCTCCAAGGAGCACTCTGGCTGCACTTCTTCCAACACAGATATATTGGTTCTATGGGCAGCCCATGGCACTTTCGATATTCTCCTCCAACACCATAACTCAAAAGCATCAATTCTACGGTCTTCCTTATTCACTGTCCAGCTTTAGCATGCATATGAGGTTATTGAAAATACCATGGCTTGGGTCAGACGCACCTTAAGCCTCAAGCTGACATCTTGGCTCTTCAACACTTTAAAAAGGTCTTGTGCAGCAGATTTGCCTAATTCAATACATCGTTTGCTTTCTTGAGATACAAATCAAAATAATAATAAGGTATTTTACTCCAGCACTAATAGCATTGTTCTAAAAAACAGAAAACAAGTGCTGGCAAGATTTGGAGAGACTGGGACACTCTTACACTGCTGGTGGGACTGTAAAATGGTACAACCACTGTGGAAAACTGTATGGCTCTTGCTAAAAAAGTTTGAAATACAAGTAGTTACAAATCGGACTTCTAATCTCACGGTCAGCAGTTCGAAACTACCAGCTGTTCCTTGGGAGAAAGATGAAGCTTTTTGCTCCCGTAAAGATTTACAGCCTCGGAAACCCTGCACAGGGTCGCTATGAGTCGGAACTGACTCCATGGCACATAACAACAATAACAACATGACCCAGCAATCCCTCTGCTTGGTAGCTATCCTCAGGAAATAAGACCCATGACACGAGTAGATCTATGCACACATGTGTTCGTTGCAGCATTATCATAATAGCACAAAGATGGGAACAGTCTAAATGACCATCAATAGAAGAGTGGTTAAACACGTTCTGGTACACACACATGCAATGGGATATTATGCAATGTTGAAGAATCATGAAGACTATTCAAAATATGTCACAACATGGATGAACCTGGAAGACAGTATGCTGAGTGAAATCAATCACAAAAAGACAAATATTGCATGAGACTACTGATGTAAAAATTTAAGACAAGATTTTCTTGCTATGAGTGGAGCGTGAGGTCCCTACCTAGAAAAGAGGTGACGGCAGAGACAGTGGCAGAGGCCTTGGCCTGGAGAGACTGAGCAGTTGCAGACTCTAGACCCATGGATCGAGAAAGGCCAAGTGCTTGCAGGCAGGAGCCTGACCGGCAGAATGGGTCCTTTGAATATTTAAATGAATATACATTTTTTTGTTTTGCATGTGTGCATCAAATATTTTTTGCTTTGTTCATTCGTGAAATATAAGATGTGAATGGGAAAACACAAAGAGGAAGTGGGATAACTGTTGTTGCAGGGAGGGGTTGTACTCATTGAGCTGGAACAAAGTATATGATTTGTTAAATGTAAGGCTGATGATCTGTCTGTAAACCTTCACTCCAAATTCACAATAAAAAGTTAAAAAATGTATTTTCTTGCTAAATGAAGCATTCTCTAACAACTAAGGGGTGGGTGAGGGAAAAATAAAATGACTAGAGGTAAATACTGTGAACTGATGGTATATGGAGTGGACTACAATCATTGTAATGACACGAAATGCACAGTTTGTTGAATGTGGGACTGATGATCTGTTTTGTAAACCTTCACTCAAGTCACGATAAAAAGCTAAAAAAATATCATCTCACACCAACAATAACAGCAAAGATCCAAAATGTAGAGGACAATAAATGCTGGTGGGGATGTGGAGAGACTGGAATACTCCTGCATTGCTGGTGGGACTGCAAAATGGTCCAACCTCTCTGGAAAGCAATATGGCACTTCCTCAGAAGGTTGCGAATAGAAATACCTTGTGATCCAGCAATTCTTCTACTTGGAATTTACCCACAAGAAATATGAGCCACAATACAAGAAGATATATCCACACCAATGTTCATAGCAGCACTATTTACAATAGCAAAAAGACGTAGGCAGCCAAAGTGCCCATCAACTGAAGAATGGATAAACAAACTGTGGTACATACACACAATGGAATAGTATGCTACCTTGAAAAATAACAAGAAAGCTGCAAGCCACCGCTTAACATGGATGAACCTTGAGGGCATTATATTGAGTGAAATTAGTCACGAAAGAAGAAATGCTGCATAGGACCACTACTGTAAAAGACTAAGAAAAAGAACCCACACTAAATGGGGGTGGGATTCTCTGCTGGTTGCTGGGATGTGGGGGTAGGGTGAGGGGAGGGAGGGGAAGATGGAGCACAGAGCAGGGAATAGA
>NW_006408786.1:2481295-2493684 GCF_000296735.1 Chrysochloris asiatica
ACGTTTTATTGTTAATTCAGTGAAGGTTTACAGAGCAGATCATCAGTTTTATATTCAACAAATCATACACTTTGCTTCATTATAATGATTGCAACCCCCTTCATGTACCAACAGTTAACAGTATTTACTTAACTATTGCATTCTTCCCTGTGTCTCCTACTATCTTCATCTTTCCTCTGCTAACCTCCCTCTTGCTGTATATTGCCTACTCTGTCACCTACATTAACATGTATCTGTGAATACTTTTTAGCCTGTGCATAATCCCTCCCCATCACATAATTTTCATAGATTGCTTCTTTTATCAAGAAAACATTAAAAAAAAATTTTTTTTTTTTTTACAACATTGGTCTCATACAATATTTGTTCTTTTGTGATTGATTATTTTAACTCTGTATAATGTTCTCCAGGTTCAACCATGTTGTGAGGTGTTTCACAGATTCATCATTATTATTCAATGTTTTGTAGTATTCCACTGTGTGTGTGTTCCAAAGTTTGTTTATTCATTCTTCTATTGATGGCCATTTATGTTGCCATCATCTTATTGATGTGTCTCTTGTAGACAGCATATTTAAGGATATTGTTTTCTTATCCATTCTACTCTCATTGTCTTTTGACTGGTATATTTAATCCATTTACATTCAGTATAATTACCAAAAGGCATGACTTGATTGCCATTTTTGTGTTTTTGTGTGTGTGTGTGTGTGTGTGTAGTGCTGCTGGATTCTTTGTTCCACATTAGTTTTCTGTGCTGAGTTCATTTTGTTTCTGGGTTTTCTGTTCATTTTCATTTCTGTTGTGTTTACATTTACAAAATCTTTCTGAATTTCCCCTTTTTAAAATCTTGATGAGCAGGTGAATTATTTTTCTTTGAGGTTACCTTATAATTTATTAATTTCCTTGCTAAAAACAGTCTGTTTTAACATGAAATCAACTTGACTTCAGTATACATTTATGTGTTTGGTTCCCTATTTTCAGTCTTGTAGGTTTGTTTTACTTTAAATACTTGTATATTGGGATTGAGTTCTGGGTGGTGTTGTCATGTATGACAATGCATGATTGACCATTCCATGGTGAGCATACCTTACTAGGGTGCTCCCCACTCAACATACTTGTCTCGTTTTCCCCTGGTCCCTCTCGCTCTTGGGGCTCTAAAGAAGGAGTCGCTGCTTCTCAGTTCCACAGAAACAATAACTATCCATTTAGAAGCTCTTTATTTCAAAGTGAAAGTACACTTTAGTGAGTGAGTGGGTCTGTCTCCATGAGTGGAAGATCTGGCAGAATTAGGGAGCATAGATTAGATTAGGTCAAAGCAAAAGTACACTTCAAAGAGAGAAGCAGGTCTGTCTCCTCGAGTGGAGGGGACCCGGTAGAATTGAGGAGCATAGATAAAGTCAAAGCAAATGTATACTTCAGAGACATAAGTGGGTCTGTCTCTGCAAGTGGAGAAGACCCTTTGTCTTCTTCCTCCAAGAGTGGGCTAATACCTATTGATTAGGAGGAATGAGTGGTATGTTGAATATTCATCAGTTTGTAGGAAAGGGGCACCGGCTTCTTGGAAATCGAGTGACTTTTGCAGTTGTCAGCTCTAGCCACTATCTTTATGGGTTGTCTGTCTGCGGCCAGCTGCTTCTATTAGGGTTTTAGGTCCTGATATTCTTAGCTCTGTCCCCAAGCTATTGTTCTCAGTGTTACTATTCTTGTTGGACTAAAGCCAGGGGGTAAGAGAGGCCCAGGGCCCAGGGGTCCTAACTTGTCCCTGATGTAGCTATCTACTACATGACTGAAAATTGGGTCACAACGGTGAGTTCCTTTTCAAACCTGAAGAGTGGTAGAGGACCATAGTCTCCGGTTCCTCCAGTCTTTCTGACCAGTAAGTCCAGTCTTTTTTTCTTTTCTTTTTTTTCTTTTTCTCTTAATAATTTTGAGTTTGAGTTTTGTTCCACATTCCCCGCCTTCCCCCACCACAAAACAGACAGATTATTTTAAATGGGGAAAAATTAATAAATTACAGGGTAACCTCAAATAAAATTAATATACCTTCACATCAAAATAAAAAAGAAGAAAATCAGAAAGATTTAGTAAGTATTAAACCAACAGCAATGAAGAAAATGAAAAGAAAGCCGACAAACAAAATGAATTCAGTGCAGAAATTCATGTGGTACAAAGACTAGCAATATCACACACACACAAACACAGCAAAATGACAGCAATCAGTTCATACCTGTTGTTAGTTAAATTGATTAAATGCTCCAGTCAAGAGACCGAAAGTAGCAGAATGTATACAAACTTTGATACATAGACACAATGAAATAACATTACAACACTGAAGAATACAGATGAAGCTGCAAAATACTTTATAACATCGCTGAACCTGGAGGACATTATGCTGGGTGACATTAATCAATCACAAAAGGACAATATTGTATGAGACCAATGTTGTAAAAGTTAAGAAGGTGTTTTCTTACTGAAAGAAACATTTATGAAGGAAGGGAAAATTATTCCCTGGGTAGAGGGTAGACACATGTTAATTTAGGTGGTGGCGAAGACAAAATACAACAAGACAGAGGTTGGCATAAGGAAGCTGAAGGTAGTGTGAGACACAAGGAGTTAAAGTGAGTAGAGGTCAATACTGCTAACTGGTGATACATAAAGGGGATTGCTATCATTGGAATGAAGCAAAGTATATGATTTGCTGAATGTAAAACTGATGATCTGCTCTGTAACTTTCACTTAATCCACAATAAAAAGTTAAAGAATAAAAGATGTAGTGGAAGACACAGGGAGGAATGCAAGAGTTAAAGTGACTAGAGGTAAATACTGCTACTTAATGACACAAAGTGTATGATTTGTTGTAGGTGGAACTGATGATCTACTCTATAAACTGTCACTCTACTCACAGTAAAAAATATAAACAACAATAGCAAGAACAACCAGAATGCTTCTTAGAAGTGAGGATGCTGAGACTTTGTTTCTAGTACTTTGGAAATGTTGTCTCCAATCCCCGGAGAAGGATGTCATCCTCGGAAAAGCTGAGGGTCAGCAAAAAAAGAGGAAGGCCCCCATTCGGTGGATTGACCCAGTGACCACACCAATAGGCTCAAACATAGCATTGTGAGGACAGCAGAGGACGGGGCAACATTTTGTTCTATTATATGTAAGGTCACTTTAAAATGAATCAACTTGATGGCACCTAACAAGTTTTAAGTCATTAGATACGTAACTGATTCAATACCTAGAACTTCTCTCTGGAATATGGGAGGACTTAACACCCAATCACTTTATTTATTCAATTGAATTGTCACAATTTCTAGGAGGCCCTCCCTAACATCTTTTCTACACTAGCCTTCATCCTATCCCGTTGCCTTGTTTTATTTTTTATAATGCTTAATGGCTGTGGGATATTGCTTACTTGTAAATTTATTTCCAGGTTCATTGTCTCTCCTATTTAGATGGAAATCTCCATGAAGGAAAGCGTTTATCCATCATTTTTACCCAGAGCCTGGCACTTTGCTGGTTCACTAATGCAGATGCTGTTGTTATGGCTACTTTCACACAGAAATCCAACTGGGTAAAAAGACATGTGTGTGTGTGTATGTGTGTGTGTGTGTGTGAGAGAGAGAGAGAAAGAGAGAGAGAATGTGTGTGTGAGGGGAAAGGGGGCAGGAGGGAGTTTCCCTTCAGGTTGGATTTGCATGTAATACTTCGCTATTAAAAGAAAGGCAAACCCAGAGAGAACCCAGAGCTCGGAGTAGAAGGATAGGATAGGGGTAAAAATTGCCGAGTTCTGGTAACCCCTTCTTCCTTTGTTGACTGCAGTCATGTGCACTGTGGATACTAATGCTGGGTCCCAGAAATTGTTGGGTACAGCCTTAACTAGAGTTGGGCTGGGGGCTGGAGTGGTCAGGACTGAGGTTACAGCATCCCCATCCTTGAGCAGCTGGGTGGGAGGCCAGGACCTGAGGGAAAAGGAAGGAATGGGCTGGGTTTTGACTTGCTTCTCTTCTGGAAGGAATGATGGAGGATGATGATTATGAGAACATGACACCACCCTACAAGGAACTTCCTCCAAAGCCAGGTAAGGGGATGTCAATAAGGTTAGGTGGAGGGATGTAGGGCTGGAGGTTGGGAGAGTAGCGTCCTCAGGGGCCATTGGCTGGGCATTGTGGACACAGCTAGTCATTTGTGTGTCCAGTCCCACACCAGACACCACAGTGGCAGAGCATCCTTGTCTGTGCCTTCCTCAAGTCTTATGGGAGAGGAGGTTCTGGGCACAGCACCAGGCTGGGAGAGACCAAATGACAGGGGAATCCTGAGGGACAATTGAGGCCTTTGCCTGGAGTGGTCAGGACTTGGGGGTCAGGGAAAGCTTTTGTGAGGAGGAGACATTGGAGCAGAACTGAAAGGATGGGTAGAAATTGGAAGGATGCGATAAGAAGACAAGCCCAGGAGGGAATCAGTTGGTACAAAGGCTCAAGACATGAAAACTGATGGGTTTGAGGAAATTTGAATTGACTTCTGGCACTCCTGTCTCCACACACTCACGCTCAAGACTGAGGCTTGGCCCAGGGCTCAGTAAGTCTGATGTTGTTGTGAAGTGCCATCGAGTCAGTTCTGATTCATAGCGACCCTGTGTAGATTTTCCAAGGAGCGGCTGATGGGTTTGAACCATCAACCTCGTGGTTAGCAGTCCAATGCTGAGCCTACAGTGCCACACCAGGACTCCCAATAAGTCTGATAAGTAGATATAGGTGTATTCTTGGAAAGTTTCTCTACATAACTCCTATCAGGGCATTTGAGTCCATGAGATCCCTAGGTTTTAGCGATTCAGGCTGACTGCATCCTTGGAGAGTAGTCATTCCATGTGGGATGGGACACTGTGCCCTCTGTTTGTAAGTGCAGAGTGAGGCCACCTGATCAAGGGACAGTGTGTGTGTGTATGTGTGTAGGTTATCATGAGGTAGGAGATAAGCTGGGTTTTGCTGTTTGACTACTTCATCTTCAATCCAACCCTAGTCACAATATGATCCTCAAATTTAACTCTAAGACCAACTTCATTTCCAACTTCAGGGCTATCCCCTTCCTGAGGTAGGCTCTCTCCATCCCTAAATGCAGCCTCATCCACATTTCCATTCCCAAACCTAACTTCGTCATCATCTTCCAACCCAACTATAACCCAACTTCAACTTCTTTTTCTTTCCCCAATCCAGCTATGATACCATTCTTCATTCCAACCACATCCTGAATCACAACACCATCCACATCTCCATGATACTACTATCCCAGGCCACATTCACAGCCCTATCATCCTCCCAACCCAAACTCCAATTCGAATCTCAACTTCAGCTCCATACCAAACCCCACTTTCATTCCGACTCCACTCCCACCCCCAAACTCAATGGTGTCTTTAACTTAGGGTGACCAACCATCTCAATTTGTTCTGGACTGAGGAGTATCCATGGATGTGAGAGTTTCCGATTTAAAAACATTGTTGTTGTTGGTGTTAAATGCCGTGGAGTCGGTTCCGACACATAGTGACCCTCTAGAGGGTTTCCAAGGAGCGACTGGTGAGCTTGAACCACCAACTTTGCAGTTCAAACTGACTTTGCAGTCTAGCGCATTAACCCACAGCACCATACCAGGACTCCATTAAATGTATTAATTGATTAGTAATGTATTAATTGATTAGAAAGGAAAAAGATACTATGTCTGTATCACATGGTTATAAAAAATCTAGAAATGAAAATTCTAAATCATTGGCCCTAAGTGTAATGTTCTATCATATTCTATTAACAAAACAATGCCTGAGGTAAGATTCATGCAAGGATATGCAAGTCTGTGGTACCCTGCCCCACCCCACCCCCACCAGCAGCAGGAGTGGCTCAAAGGGGCACAGGGAAGATTCAGAAAAAAAAGAGGTGGAAGAAAGTAGATTGACCAGATCTAGCTTTCACTAGGGAACTTACAGTGGTTAGCACCAAGATCATCATGGTGGGTGGTGACAAGCCAAGTCACACAGAAATTTGGGGGAGGGGATTATATACTTAATGTTTACATCTAAGGATATGTATAAGGGATCCAGGAAAAAATACCTAATCTATGATGGATGGGGTTGTTTTTGTAACAATTAATGGGTTTTGGTGTGGTGCTGTGGGTTAATGTGCTGGACTGCAAAGTCGGTTTGAACCACAAGGTTGGCAGTTCAACCTCACTAGTGACTCCTTGGAAACCCTATACAGGGTTGCTATGGATTGGAAGCGACTCAACAGCCCTTAACAACAACAAATGGGTTCTAATTGATGTTTCCACAAAGTCCGTTTTCTGTTTGTTTGCCTGGCCCAGGTCTGCTCAGTAGGGTACTCTGGTTCTCCCCTAGTCTGTTGTGGGCAGGGTCCATCTTGTATTGTCCATGGCCTTCTCAACGTCCAAATATTACCATAATTATTTAAAAATAAACCATTTAAAAATTGTATCTTTAAAATTGTTAATTATACAAATAGTACATGCTCACTGTAGAAAAATTGGAAAATTCAAGTAACCAAAAGTGTCATTCCTCCATGTGGAGAAAAACATTTTTATCATTCTAACAGACCTGACCCCCACTTCATACTTCTCCTTCTCTTTCCTTCTCTGTATCTAGGAAAAGTGGGAAAGCCCCAGGCAATCCTTGACAGCTACCTTAACCCTGTGTCCATGCCAAACTCAGTTTCATTCTATACCCAACTCTATCTTCAATCCCATCCCTCAATCTTGTTTGCATCCTCAGACGTCTAAGTCCTAAACCTGAAATTCTCTTCTCCAGATTCTATGGCTCCACCAAGACCTCCAAAGGCAGGTGAGCTGGGGCTAGAGGTGCAGGAGACCCAGTGCTGACTTTGCTCTGCAGAGATTGACCAAAATTTTATTCTTCCCCAGGAAAGAAAATGAAGAAAGTCTCACATCCAGGCAAGACCCGGAAGAGGACAGGTGAAAGTCGGGGGTGGGAGGGGGGGAACGACTGAGGCCTTCTGATTCACCTTGCTGAAGACCTTCTCTTCATTACCCTTATCTTTCTGACCTCTTTCAGGGTTGGACGTCACCCCTGTTTCCTACACATCTCAACTGGGTGAGTGGTGGAAAGATACTTTGAGAAGCCTGAGAGGGGGCTCTGGTAGGGTCTCACAACCCATCATTCCTCCAGTTCCCCAATTCTGATCAGAAAACAAAGCTGAGAGATAGGGAAACTCTTGTATGCTAGTCATTAGGCAAATTGTGCATAAACTTCTTTGCTTCTTTCTCCCAGGTATTGGTCTGGAACCTTTTCCATCCCAGCCACCTCCAGTCAGTAAGTTCATGTCACCTGCTAGTGTGCACCATCTCCTTCCTCATCAAACAGGGTGTTTGAATCAGACCTGGGGACAGAGGAACCTTTTCCCTTTCAGAGGCTGCTCTTCACTGAGTTTAGGCAGACCCTCAGGGTCCCAGGGTCCCAAGGCTTGGAAGATATGATGTGAAAATATTTCTATAATTTCCATTTTAAAATTATTTAGACCATTTATGTTTAATGTAATTACTTAGGATTTGATTTAGGTCTATACATTATAATTTTTTTCTATATGTCCCCTCTGTGTTTATTCTTCTATTTCATAAAATTATTTGTTAAAAGCTAATGAATGTATCCTAGCTGTTAAGAGCACAGCTGGCTCTTATTTGCAAAATGGGAATAATACTTTTACTGATGTCATAAGGGTGAGGATCCAATAAGGTAAAAGCATGATTCTTTATGCACAGCAAAATTCCATAAATGTTTGGTGCTCACTTTCCCTGACATTCCTGCTGACCCCAGCAGGTGATATGGACTACACACCTCTGTCCCCTCTTTTTGGAGAAGGACTCAAGGATCCCTTCCTCCCTCTCCAAAGCACTTTAACAGTCTTTCTACTTCCTGCCTCTCCACAGCAACTCCAATGCCCAGGCCCAGCCAGAAGCCTGGGGGTCTTGGATGCTGCTGGGAGAACAGACTACAGGTGTGTCTGTACCTGCTGGTGATGGTTTCACTGCTCCTGGGGTGCACTGGCCTGGCTGTGACCCTGATTAAATGTGAGTAGGGATAGGATGAAGTGTGGGGGATGTTGGCATGAGGTACGGGATGGCCTGGGTCCAAAGTGGATTTTCCTTTGTAGACCAGGCAGTGGTGGAAGAACTGAGGACGGTAACCTTTCAGCAGACGGCATGGCAAAAAAATGGTGAGTACTTTTAGGCATTCCTTCGTGCCACCTATATTGAGCACCTACTGCTGTGTGTGAGGTACTGGGGTTGGAATGATGAACACATCAGAAACAGTCCTCGTTCTTGTGCACTTGCACACTGTGTGTATGTGTCTGACCTGCATGGTGAAATCTGATTGCCATGATCCATGGATGGCTAAGGAGCTCTAGGAGTGTAGTGGTTACAAATCAGGCCGAGAACCTCAAGGTCAGCAGTTCGAAACTACCAGCTGTTCTGTGGGAGAAAGATGAGGCTTTCTGCTCCCGTAAAGATTTACAGCCTCCGAAACCCTGTACAGTGTCGCTGAACCGACTCCACGGCACACCACTACCACCGTCACCATGGATGGCTGTTGAGTGCTTGAAATGGGGCCAGTCCAGACTGAGATGTGCTTTAAGTGTAAAATACACATCAATTTCAAAAGACTTACTATGAAAAAAGTATGTAAAAAAATTCTCATAAAAATTTTTACATTGATTGCACATCGAAAAGGTAGTATTTGAATATATTGAGATAAGTAAAAATATCATTCAAATGGATTTTACCTTTAAAAAATTTGGTTATAAAAATTATATATATGGTTCACGTTATTATTCTACCAGACAGTGCTGGCATAGATCCTGTCCTGTCCTGGGCACTGTGGAGTTGGTTCTGACTCACAGTAACCCTGTATAGGGTTTCCAACAGGCAGACAGTCACTAATCAAATTATTACCCAAATGGGTATAAAATTCCAAATGTTGATGAATAGTCCAAAGAGAGAGGAGTTTAATCCTATGAAATGTCTAACTAGGGGTCTTGACCTTCTCTTTGGGGGAGGGGAGTGACATAAAGCAGTTCCCTAGCTAAGTGCTGCTGCAGTTGAATGAAGGAAGTAAAGGCATTAAATAGGTGAGAGATGAGGCTCTAGGCATATGCAAAGGCACTGTGGTAGGAGGCAGCATCACAAGTACAAGAAAGGATGCTGGTGACTTGGATAAAGGTGGTGGCCAGGAAATGGAGAGAAATGGGTGGAGTCGAAAGAAGTTTAGGGAGTAAATGTGATAGGATTTGAGACTGGATTGGGAATGATGATGTGTGAGAAGGAGGGGTGTCAAGGATAACATATTTCTTTCTTGGGCAATTGAAGGACCATCTAATGAGTTAGGGGAAGTTGGAAGAGAGCCAAGTTTTTGAGACACGGTCACACTAATTGGATAAGAGTTTTCTGGGTCAGGTTCCAGTTTGTCGTGATTTTGCTCCATTTCACATGCCCCAACCCATCCCTCTATAAAGTCACTCTCTTGCTCCAATGCCATCTGTGACTCCTCAGTGCCCAGGCTCCAATGACAAAGCCTTGGCTTGGTGTTCAAGGACCCAGCCATCAGACCTCACCTTGGAGGCCAGATTTCTCTAGTATTTCCCTCCATTCCTGCTGCATCAGCCTTCCCCAATCTGTTTGCCCCACACCTTTGTTCCTGAAGTTGTCCTTGCCTGCTTTGCCTCCCTTTTCTTCTAATAGTTATGGACTCACTTTTTTCCTTCAAAGCCCACTTCCTCCAGGAAGCCTTCTGCCCTTATTCCTCTTAAGCTTCAGGGATTACTAACCTCGGAGTCCCTCTAGGACTCCCTCTGGGCATGAGTATGGTTTTTATGAGTTTTAGTATCACCCTCTAGGACCTGGGAGCACAGCTGGGTGTCTAACTCTCTAGTCCATCTCTGCTGACAGTGATGGGCATGGCAGGGCTAGCTGGCCTGAAGAAGGACATTGACCGCATAAGAACGGATACTAACCAGTCCCTGGTGGAACTTCAGGTCTTAGTGGGTGAGTGCAACCTGGGTAATTGTCCATAGATGGGAGATGGCAGAGCCAGCACATTGCATGAACTCTATGAGAACCATTCTCAGTGTAGTCTGTGTGAATAGTGCCTTCTGGAGCTGAACAGTGCACAGCTTGAACAACTGTACATGACCTATCATGCACATGGCCCTGGCTCTGGGGACAACCTGATAAGATCTTATCCTATCTCTAGACTCTCTCAAGATGACCTGTCCCAAGGACTGGCTTCCCTTCGAGGACAAGTGTTACTACTTCTCCAAAAGCACCAAGACATGGGATATAGCCCGGAAGTTCTGCCAGGAGAATTACTCTCATCTGGTCATCATCAGCAGTAAGGCTGAGCAGGTGAGCTGTCCTTGTTGAACCCAGGGCCAGCTTGCTTCTCTTCCAAGATTCACACATCTTTCCCTGGATGGGAAGAAATTGAAATTGCTTTTGCATCACTAAGCATGCAAATATAGCAAGTTCTTACTGAGACAGCATTATGCAGAGGTTAACGAAGGTGTTCTTTGCTGGAGTTCATATTCTGATTGTGTTGTTTTGATCTTGGGGAAGCTCTTTATGTTCTGCAAGTCTCAGCTGCATTTCTAATGTGGGATATAATTAGGGTGGTTTTTTTTAGGAAGCACTTTTTACTCTATAGGTTGTATTCCAAATCTCTTACCTCTTACGTGCCTTAACCTACTGATTCCTCTCAACAACCCTATGTGTAAGCGAATGAGTCAGGAGAGGTTATGTTATACCGTCGTCAGTCTCCAAATCTTAAGGAGAGATCCACTGTTGAAAGAGTATCAGGCAAATTAGACACCGGCTCTTACAGTTTTCACCTAGGTGTACCCATGTAGGAAGTCACATGAACACTTCTATTTTCAACTCTTTCAAGACGGAATTATTTTCTGCTTTGAATTTTTTGTGTGGAAACCATGTGTTTTCAGTAATAGAAGACATTTTGAATGAAATGAACTTAAAAAAAAATATATATATAGCATGGAATTTGATACAATTAACAAGACACGCATGTTTCAAGGGGGGGTCTCAGGTGCTGGGGTTCGTGAGATGAGGCTTGTTTCTTCAGATTCACAGTTATACAAGTCCCCACCAGATGGCAGCATGCACTAAAAGTGGGATACCAGATTCCCACTAAACTCCATATGTAGGTGATCACTCTCTGTTCCATGGGTCATGAAAGTGTTAAGGGGATAGGTGAGTACAGTCTGATCTGTGTGTTTCCAGAAGGAAAACAGGAATATTTGTAAACAACTTTAATGTCCCAATAACCCCTGCCATCGAATTGATTCTAACTCATAGCAACCCCATATAGGGTTTCTAAGACTGTAAATCTTTATGGGAGCAGAAAACCTCATCTTTCTCCCGTTAAGCAGCTGCTGGGTTAGAACCACTAACCTTGTAGTCCAGTGCTTATCTTACAGTACCACCAGGGCTCCTTAATACTAATACACTTAAGTAGCAGTATCATCTTTATACACAGTGTGTATAATTTGTACTTTAAATGAGGAAATTGAGGCACAGTACACTAAACAACTTGCCTGTGCTTACCGTCAATAAATGTTAGAGCTGGGAGGTGAAGCCAGCTACATGGCTTCAAAATCCATGCTGTTAACATAGCACCATTTGATATTGTGTATATGGTTTATCTTTTTGCATATTTTTACTTTTGATCATTTATAACCAAATTATTTTCTATTAATACCATGTGTTTTCAGTAACAGAAGAGATGCTGAACTCAAGGAAAAAATTTTTAGATACTATGGGTTTGGGTACAATTATGTTGGGCACATATATCCCAAGTGGATTCTGGGGGAAGAATTCATGGGGTTGAGGCTTGTTTACTGAGGGCCCTGCCAGGCAGTCACATGCAACAACTGTGATAGCAACTTCCCCAGGAACCTGAGAAGCTGAAAATATTGGTAGGTGATATATGAGAGGGCTTCCAAAAATGAATGGAAAATTCTATGATCTTTTGATTCCATTTCCCCTACAAATGTTTTGAAGCCCTCTTGGATGTCTCACAAGTTATGAAAGGGTTACAGTGGATTTCTGTAGACAGCAAATAGTTGGACCTTGTTGTTACTGTCTTGTTAGTCCAACTTGACAATCTCTGGCTTTTAACTGGTACATTTAAATCATTTACATTTAATATAATTACTGATATGGTTGAATTCATCTTGTTTTTTCCCCCTGTATGTACCTTTGGGTTTTTTTGCTCCTCTTTTTTCCATAACATCACTTTAATTTCTTTCAGATGGATCAGCTCGAGGCTAGTTCCTCTGAGAAGAGCAGGGCAGATATGCCTCCACCTTCTAACC
>NW_006408786.1:2494999-2503123 GCF_000296735.1 Chrysochloris asiatica
CTCCAGGCTGGTCTGCTCGTCCTTTCAAGTGGAGATTTCTCATCTCTGGAGATCTGGATGTGGTTCCGGTTTCTACCTATAGTTTTATGTATTGCAGAGGTCATCTAGGTTTGATAATTCATTGCAGTGGTCATACAGAACTCAGAGGCAATACTTACTGTTATGGGGTTTATTAGGGAAATTAACAGGTTATACTGCAGGATCAGAAAATTCTCAGGATACAGGTTTTTGGTAAGGACAGTTTCTCTTCTGTGCCTGCAGGCAGGTCTCTCTCAGGCCCTGGGACGCTTGGCCTGTCCACTCCCTGCTCAGACAATGTTACAAAACATTATTAGTATTGCTGATAAATGCCCAAAGGGCAATCTATTGTGTTATAAGCCTCAGGTCGAAGGTACTCAGCTCTAGCTCCATGGGTTAGCAAACCTAGCTCCTCCAATCAAGTGCCTGGAGCTATCCCACTCTGGGAACAAGCCTCCTGTCCAATGGCGCTCAGCTTTCCTTGTTCCATGGACCTGAAGTTCACTGTTCTGTCTTCGGCTTTGGTTCTTGGTTCCGCTCTTACTGTTCCTCTGCCACAGCTTTCCATGCCTGGGTCAATAATGGTTCTTCTTTCTTGATGGTAGTGAGATCCCCTCTTCTGCTTCTGAGATTTTATATCCAGCAGGATGGTAAAAATAACCAACATAATGAACTCTGTGGCACTGTAGGATAAGTGCTGGGTTGCCAACCAAAAGGTGGGTGGTGGTTCAAACCCACCAGCTGCTCCTTGGAAATCCTATACAGGGTCTCTATAGTCACTTGATGAAAGTTAACAACAACAACAATCACTTCTAATCCATCAGCATGTTTCCCCACTTTCTCTTACCTAGACTCATAGGAAAAGTTAGTTAGTGGGACTATGGCTAGATGAGATATTAAATAATTCACTACACTAAAACTTGTATGGGTAGCTAACACAGGGTTTAGGGGAGGATGAAATTAAATAATATAAATGTTGTTGTTGTTGTGATGTGCTGTGCAGTCGGTTCTGACTCATTGTGACCCTGTACAGGGTTTCTGAGGCTGTAAATCTTTATGGGAGCAGAAAGCCTCATCTTTCTCCCATGGAACAGCTGGTAGTTTCGAACTGCTGACTGTGAGATTCGCAGCCCAATTCGTAACCACTACGCTACCAGAGACAGGTATAAATCATACTCCCTAAACTCAGGTGTTCAAGAAATATAATTTACTTTCCTTTAAATTGTTGTTGTTAAATGTCATCAACTTGGTACCAGAGTTTCCAAAGAGCACCCAGTGAGTCTGAACCACTGACTCTGTGGTTGTGAACAATCATGTTAATTCATCTTTTGAGAATGGTGGATATTTAATCTGAATCAGTTGAGGTCCCCCTTTTTCTTCTGACTGGGGATAGCTCATGTAGGGTCAAGTTGAAGGGGAGTACACGTCTGTCTTTGAAATCTTTACTCTAAGCTGGTATCCACTGGGACATTCATTGACTGTGTGATAGTGAGTTGTTTCGCTTCTCTGTGCCTCAGTTTTCACTTCTATAAAGTGGGAATAATAATAGTACTTATGTCAGCTGGTCATAAGGAGGATCAAAGGAGACAATCTGTGTAAAGGGCACAGCTTGAACTATATAGCTCATTAACCCAATCAAATTACCTGAGCACCTACTATGTGCTAGGTACTATTATAAGCACTGGGGACCTAGTAATGGCCAAGACAGACAAGGTCCCTCTTCTTAAAATGCCCTCATTTTGGTGTCTGGAAGGTAGGTTTTTTCCCCTGGTTGTCTGGTTCTGTGTCATTGGACCACCCAGGCTGTCCCTGAGATGTGTCACTCCCCTGTTAGCAAGATCCTGTGGGTTTGGAAGTCTCCTTACCTGTTCCCTGCTGTTCTTGGGCACAAGGGAGGTTCTTGCTTCTTCTACCATATTTTGGTGTGTGAAAGCCTGTAAACCCCCCTAAGGTTCCATAGAAGGCCTCTGACACCTGCCTGGGACTTTACCCAGGAAATAGGGCAATGGTCTTTTCTGTTTTTGGAATTTCAAAACTATGTGTGGTTTTTGCCATTACTTGGGGTTCACCAGGGACGAGGTACAGGGCCCCTCTCATATCTTCGTAACTTTCTTACTACTGATACGGCTCCTGCCCACGTTCTAGGGGACCAATATTTGGTGTTGAGATTGGGTGAGGTGGTGTACGATTTGCATAGTGTAAAACACGCAGACCCTAACTGTACATTCAGTGAACTTTGACATTTGTATAACCAGCAACCTACTCAAGATACGAAGTCCTGGTGTGGCACTGTGGGTTAATGCACTACGCAGGGTTGCTATGGGTCGGAATGGACTCGACAGCACTTAACAACAACAACAATCAAGATATAGAGTATTTTACCACTCCAGAAATTTCTCTCATGTCCCTTTTCCGGTTGATGACCTGTCTTACTCTCACCCTGGAGGCTCCACTCATCTGATTTCCATCAGCATACATTAAGAGTTGCTTCTAATCAGGCTGTTTGATTCCCAGTCTTTTGTCCTGAACATAAATCCTTTATTTTCTCCCAAAGGTTTGGGCATTTGAAATATAAATGCCAGGAAACCCTCTTGTCCCTCTTTGTCTTTTCCTTTCACGTTCTGTTCCTGAGGCATTGAACTTGTTTACTGCCTGGTTGCAAATTATGGGTGTGTGTGGGGGGTGTAAAAGTACTAGGGAAGCACCACCTGTTCTTAGATGTTTTTCAGTTGGCCTCAACTCTTGGGAACTCCACACAATGGACCAAAAGCTGCCATCCCATGATCCATTGTGGATTGGACACTGTGGTCCATAAGTTGTTAACTGGCTGACTTTTGAAAGTAGAGCTCCAGTTCTTTCTTCCTTGTTCTTTTTATTTTTAAATTATTTTTTTAATGATAAAATGGGTCGTATTTTACTTATTTAAACTAATATTTATAAAGCAGCCAGCCATACTGGTATTATTCTTCCCATAACATAGCAAAATACAAAACAAAACATCTTTCTACAAATATTCAAATAATGAGCAAGTTGGGGTCTACAGTTAAACAGAGAAGGATGGAGAAGAGAATCAGTGAAATGCCTTTATAAACCTCACCCTTCACACTAAAAACAGCCTCCCAAATCCTATAAAATACAAATAATCCTTCATCACACATCTTGGTACTTTGAGTTCCTGTTCTTGAGACTAGAGCCTCAACATATCCAAGGTGTCATCTGCAGTTATCGATCCTCAGAGACAGACTTTATCATCTTTATCATGCTGTGCACAGCAGTCAAGCTAATCTTTCAGGGGGCTATTATGGAAACCTGGATCATATTGTCTCCTTCTAAATCTACACAGCGGGAGTCCTGGTGTGGTGCTGTGGGTTAATGCGCTGGTGGACTGCAAGCTCAGTTTGAACCATAAGATCTGAGGTTCAAGCTCACCAGCTGCTCTTCAGAAACCCTATACAGAATTGCTATGAGTCGGAACTGACTGCACTTAATAATGACAACAACAAATCTACATAATTTGTTGTTGTTAAGTGCTGTCGAGTCGATTCTGACCCATAGTGACCCTGTATGGGGTTTCCGAGACTGTAAATCTTCATGGGAGCAGAAAGCCTCATCTTTCTCCCATGGAGTGGCTGGTAGTTTCGAACTGCTGACCTTAAGGTTAACAGCCTGATTCGTAACCACTACACTACCAGAGCTACCAGGATATCAAGGCAGAGATATATAGTTCTGAAACAAGAAGTTCTACAAGTAAAGAAGTAATGCAACCACGGCCCAGATGGACATGAATTTACATGCCCTCTTCAGGTTGTACGTTCATGGAGTCATTTAGGAAGGAACCTATTATTTGTGAGGCCTCCAGATCACTGGCAGAATTTTGCTGGTACTGGGACAGCCAGAATTCCTCTCCACAGATCCGAAACTGGTTGCTTCAGACCTGATTGTTCCAGGCCTGGTTATTTCAGGCTTGGCTGCTGTTCCAGGCCTGGTTGCCCCAGGTTTGTTTGTTCCAGGCCTGGTTATTTCAGGCTTGGCTGCTGTTCCAGGCCTGGTTGCCCCAGGTTTGGTTGTTCCAGGCCTGGTTACTCCAAGTCTGGACGTTCCACCTTTGGTTGGTCCACATTGGAATGTTTGCAGAAGGAAGGCATCCTGGTGACAGAAATCATAGAGGGCCAAGTGAATTATTCAGTAGGCACAGAGACCTGAGCCACACCAGTGTTACTATTTGGCCATTTAATGTTTTTCTGCCACCTCTTAGATGTTTCATTCTCTGGTTCGGAATCAGGTCTTAACTTGTTTATAGCTGAGGTTCAGGACTTCAGAAAGTTCTTGCATCTGCTGGAGGCTGAGGTATTTCTGTTTCTGAAATCTGTGCCTGAGAGAACACAGTTCTGACGTGTTTCTTACCCTGGCCTTTGCTTTCCTTCTTCCCTATGCTTTGCCCTAACAAAGTGGGTAGTTTTACTTTAGGATCGCTGAAGAATCAGGACTCTCCTGAAAAGCAGATCAGTCTCTGAGTAGAGTGCTTCCGTAGATGACATTTGCAAGGATGTGTAATTTTCTTCAGCTCCTAAAATTGTAGATAATGATGAATAGTCTCTAGAATCATAAGCCTTAGGCAGGCTTTGGGGTAAAACTAGATCCACACTCATGTTGTTGAGTAGAAGGGAGGAGAAAAAAGAAAGAAAGAAAGAAAAAAATCAAAGACCTAGACTCAGAAAATCCAAGTTGGATTGAAAGGAGTTTTGAGTGGGTAATTTGAAAATCTTCAGATATAAAAGCATTAAAAGGCTGAGGCGAAGGGATCTGTCTCAGCAGCAACAGGAAACCAGCCCCATACAGCACAAATGAAGAATTTGGTCTGAATTTATAAATGACGGCTCAGTATATAGCGAAGGCCTTAGACCGGCCCCTTCTGGCAGCCCTCAACCCTTCACGCACCCCAGCAAATTCCCATTTAATCCTGTCTGCCAGTCTCATCAAGACCATTGCAATGCAAAAGTTCCTGAAAGTAGATCTACAGGGTAACCTAGACTGGTTGGGGAAGGAATTAGAAACCTGGGATCAAATAACAGCTTCCGTGTTCTTTTTAGTCTGGAAACTGATGAAACTCATTCAGCATCTTAGCAACATACAAGCCACCATGAGATGCATTAGCTGGGAGGCAACAGGGTTTTCCCCATGGAAGTGGAGACGTCTATACAACATCCGTTGCTGTAGTTAGGATGTTACTTAGTGTTATAATGGTGAGGTCCATGTATAGTCATTTTTATGTTGTTTAAAAAAGGTATCTTCAACGAGGAAGTCATTAGTCTTGCAAAATTCTATCACGTAATCTCCAGCATCGTCTCTGTCACCCAGATCATATCTTCCAACAGCTGATCCTTCCTCTTTGCTGCCAACTTTTGCATTCCAATCCCCAGTAAAGGTCAATATTGATTGCATTCAGCAAACCTAGCTCTCCCAATTAAGTGCTTGGAGGACCCCGCTCTCCGGGTATGTCTCCTATCCAAAGTCACTCAGTTTTCCTTGCTACATGAGCTGGGAAGCTCTGTCTTGTCTCTGGCTCTTGGTTCTGCTGCTATGGCTCCTCTGGTACATTTCTCCAATGTCACAGCTTTCTGCCCCTGGGTCAACGAGGTTCAATGTGTAGAGATCTCATGGTCCAAAGGATTCCCTCCACTCCTGGCCTTTTTTTCTTAGATGGTGGTGAACTACCCCATCCTGCTTCTGAGATGTTCATTTTATACCTATGTCAGAATTGTAAGTTTTTACAACTAAGCCTGTTAACAGTCATCCACAACTGAATCATAAAGCCCCTTAATACTTTCCCCCACTTTATCTTACCCAGACTCATCAGGAAAACGTTGCTTGGTGGGGGTTTACAAAGACTATGGCTCCAAGAGACATTCCATCATTCACTACACTGTAGGGGATAGCATTGTTGTTGTTGTTAAGTGCCATCGAGTCGGGTCCGACCCATAGCGACCCTGCACAGGGTTTCCGAGGGTGTAAATCTTTACGGGAGTAGAAAGCCTCATCTTTCTCCCGCGGAGCGGCTGGTAGTTTCGAACCGCTGACCTTAATGTTCGCAGCCCGATTCGTAAAGCTCTAAATTCATACAGCCGAGTGGAGGTGGGCTACTCACCCTGAGGGTCCTGAAGACTGAGTGGAATTTGTATTTGCAGGTATTTGTGGCCAATGCTCAAGATTCTTCGAAGGTGTACTGGTTGGGGCTGACTGACAAGAACCGAGAAGGGGATTGGAGGTGGTTGGATGGGACACCTGCCACACTAACGTAAGTGTCCAGGACTCCTGGGATTTCTCTGCTTCTTCTGTGGCTCAGACCACAGGAACAGGACAAGGAAATGGGGGTGTGTGGCTGAGGGAATCTAGAGTGGATTATTACGAGGACAATGATTCCAACCTTTAGCACAAAGTACAACTATTTCATAGGGTTTCCTAGGTGGGATATTTATGGGGGCATGTTGTCATGGTTTTCTCCTGCAGAGCTGCTGGTGGGTTTGAACCGCTGACCTGCTGGTTAGAAGCTGAGCACTTCATCACGGAGTCACCAGGGATCCTTGGTCTATGTGTTTGTTGTTGTTGCTGTTAGGTGCTACTGAGTCAGCTCTGACTCCTAGTGAGACACTGCCTGTTCCTGTGCCCTCCCCAAAATTGTTAGGTTTGAGACCATTGTTGCTGCTGTGATGGTAACCCACTTCAATGGGGGCCTTTGTGGTTTTTCCTGACTTCCCACTTTTCCAAGCATGAAGTCCTTCTCCAAGGACTCACCCCTCCTGACAGCATGTCCAAAGTATGAGAGATGACGGCTTGCCATCCTGGCTTCTAAGGAACATTCTGGCAGTACTGCTTCCAACACAGATTTGTTTTTCCTTCTGGCAGTTCATGGTACTTGCAGTATTCATCATTGACATCAGAATTTAAATACGTTGATTCTTTTAGTGTCTTTTTTTTATGGTACAGGTGTTAAATATAGAATGACTTCTCTCCCTGTTGGTATATGGCTATCACTCTTATCCCTCTGAAGGTCACTCAGTCCCTTGCTGCCCATCTGGAACTTCCTGCCACACTAAAACTAAAGGCACAGAAGGGCCCAGATGTTCAGATTACGGGGTGCAGCATTTGTGATCTTCCCTGTGTCCTTGTCCCTTTGCAGTCCAAGCTGGCAGACTCTAGAATCTCAGATAGCACAAGGGTGCTGCTGTCTTGTGACAAGGCTGCTTGTCTTTGTACCTTTAAATTTGTCTCCATTATAACATCTCAACCTTTTAGTAAAAGGGCTCAAATAAATCAAATCTCCAGGCTGGCTAATGGTTGGGAAAGAAACAGACAGGAGGAGTAGCCATAGGGTGGGAGCAAGAGGAGGATATATAAAAAAAGATTCTTTATTGTGCTGAACACAGACACAACAAAACATATGTCCATTCAACAATTTCTACATGTATAATTCAATGACATTGATTACATTCTTCAATGAAAAAATTGTAACTCGACTTTTTATTTTGAGATCATTGTATATTACCAGTCAGTTTTACGAAATAATGTAAACTTTCTAGTGCTCTGCTGTGTTTTTTTTTTTTACGAGAAAGATTGTGATTTGTCCCATGGTGTCTCGTGATGGGTAACCTCTCCTGTTTTTACTAACAACTGCAGAAGGAAGGGCTGCACTCTCAGTAGAGATGATGTGGCAGGATCCTGCTCGGACCCTGTCATGTGACTGGTGCCTCCATCCCCTGAGTTGTGTGAGTGCTGGAATGCAAAGTAGGTTTGAAGCCCAAGGTCGGCTCAAGCTCACCAGGGTCGCTGTGGGTCAGAACTGACTTGATGTCACTTAACAACAACAAGTTTCTATCTAATCTTTGGAGTTGCTGTTGCCAATTTAATCCCATAGAAACAGATTTTAAAAAGAGCACAGTGTTCGGGCAGACATCCTTTACTAGTGAAGCAAAACTACTGTTTGGTTTTTTTTTTTTTTCTTCCTATATTTAATTTAAGTTTTTTATTGTGGATTGAGTGAAAGTTTACAGGGCACATCATCAGTTTCACATTCAACAATTCATATAACTTGTTTCATTACATTGATTA
>NW_006408786.1:2507053-2512657 GCF_000296735.1 Chrysochloris asiatica
TCTTGCTTCTGCCACAAATTCCCCCAGCTGTGAGCCTTCCAACCTTCTAAGTATTCCTTTATATGTGGTTCAGAGTTCTGGGACCATCCCCTGAACCTGCTTGGTCGGGTATTCTGTGTTGTTGTTGGCGGAGCTCTCTGCTATACGTCCACCGGATCCGCCATCTTGTTTGTTCTCTACTGTTTGGTTTTAAGAGGATTTCAGGTGATATTTTTGGTTTAAGTTCTAAAAATGATTCATACAGTTTTTAAGGCTGTGGATTTTCAGAAGCAGATTGCCAGCTCCTCCCCCACCCTCACCCCCAGTACCTCTGGGTGGTTTCAAACTGCCAACCTTTTGGTTAGTAGTCAAGCCCTAAACTATTTGCACTCAGGGACACTGCTTCCCTCACAGCATTCCTTTAATAAATTCCATGTACCTAAATCCCTCTGCAGCAAGGAAACCTGTTCTAAGCATTACAACACCTGGAGGGTGGAAGGATCTTAATGCAAAGGAGGGATTCCTTAAAAGAGCAAGTGGAGACTGACCAGATGCAGAAAGGGACTCAGGAATTGGGGAGGGGGACTGTTCTGGCAAACAGGGAAATGGGACTGAGCTAGGACAGGCAAACCAGGTCCAAGGAGATGATATGACAACTCCAGCAAATTCTGAAAGGCTGAAAATATTCAGACCAAAGAACAAGTTCGGGAAGGTAAAGTTCTGCTGCGATGCTGTGGGATAAGCACTGGATGGAACCAGACCTGAATGGTGCCATGGTCTCAGGAGTTCCACCTGTTGCTGTACAACCAGTATATCTGGTGTTTTTACAATTTTACGTTCTTTTTAACACTTTTCTCCCACTCTATCCAGGACCTTCTAATGTGATCCCTTTCAGAGCAATTGGTAGTGGTAGCCAGGGCACCATCTAGACTGTTGTTGTTGTTGTTGTCAGGTGCCATCGAGTCGGAACCGACTCATAGCGACCCCATGCACAGCAGAACGAAACAATGGCCGAACCTGGGCCAACCTCACTACCGCTGCCACACTTGACGCCATCAATGATGTCACCTGGCTGAGCCATCTTGTTGGGGGTCTTCCTCTTTTTCTCTGACCCTCCACCTTACCCAGCATGACATCCTTCTCCAGCGACTGTTCTCTCCGGACAATGTGCCCAAAGTATGAGAGACGAAGCTTAGCCATCCTGGCCTCCAAGGAGCATTCTGGCTGCACTTCTTCCAAAACAGATCTATTGGTTCTTTTGGCAGTCCATGGCACTTTCAGTATTCTCCTCCAACACCACAACTCAAAGGCATCAATTCTTCTACGATCTTCCTTATTCACTGTCCAGCTTTCGCATCCATATGAGGTTATTGAAAATACCATGGCTTGGGTCAGGCGCACCTTAGTCCTCAAGCTGACATCTCTGTTCTTCAACACTTTAAAAAATTCCTGTGCAGCAGATTTGCCCAATGCAATACATCATCTGATCTCTAGAATAGACTTTATTTTTTAGCTGTTTTAGGTTTATAGAAAAATTGAACAAATCATATAGTTCCCATTAATCCAATTTTCTTATACATAGTCCATTAGTGTAGGGCGCTCTGGTGTTGTAGTTGTTAAGCGCTTGACTGCTAGCCAAAAGGGTGGTGGTTCAAATCCACTAGCTACTTCATGAGACAAAGATGTAGCAACCTGCTTCTGTAAAGATTGCTATTGTTGTGTGTTGGCAAGTTGGTTCCAACTCATAGTGACCCTGGATAGGGTTTATGAGGTTGTAAATCTTTACAGGACCAGAAAGCCTCATCTTTCTTCCAAGGAGCTGCTGGTAAATTCAAAGTGCTGACCTTATGGTTAGCAGCCCATCGTGCAATCCACTCTACCACCAGCACTCCTTGGTAAAGATGACAGCCTTTGAAACTCTATGGGGGTAGTTCTTCTCTGTCCTGATGGATTGCTAGGAGTTGGAATCAAGTTGATGGTAATGGGTTTTTTAATGGTGCATTCGTGTAGTACCTTGGCTACAATTGATGAACCAATGTTGAGATAATAAACTCAAGCCCATAATTTACACTAGGGTTCATATGTCTATTGGACAGTTTTATGGATTTTGAAAATACACAATGCCACGGTGACACCATTATAATATCATACAGAACAGTTTCACACTCTAAAAATGTCCCACGTTTCTCATACTTATCACTCCTTCCTCTACCCTCTTTGCTTCATCTAGCTTCTGGAATTCAGAGGAACCCAACAACCACCAAGAAGAAGATTGTGCCAGCATGAACGTAGGTGGCTCCTGGAATGACTTCTCATGTGATAAAACGCTGCATTGGATTTGTGAGCGGAAATGTTCCTGCTGAAGCTCAGGGAAGAGGCTGGGGGCAGGATCAGTGCCCCTCAGCTCTTGGAGATGAGCACCTTCTGTTCTACAGAGGTCCTGCCTCTTCATGAACAGGCATGGATGTGACCATATTGGATCAGCAACCTGGATGTAGCAATAGCAAGTCCCTGGGATGCAAGTTGAGCCATTTTCTAGGGCAAGGCCATGGGCTTGTCCAAATGGATGGTGAGCTGGAGGACATCCAGGATTTGGTGGTGGTCTCTCAGTTTTGGATCTGGTGTGCTTATCTCAGCTGTTGATAACGGATTGCCCTGCGACTTTATGTTTGACATTGAATCCAGTTCTATGTTGGACGTTGAACTCAGAAATGCCTCGATTTCCTCTGAACCATGATGAACTGGGGCTGGGCTGGTTCTGAACTGGTGCAGACCAGCTTCTGAGAAGTGGGTGAGGGAAAATTTCTTGACAAACAACTTTCTTGGTGAGGCTTGCTCAATCCAGGTGGTGGAATTTGACTTCTGCTGATGAGATCTGGCCTGTAAAACTTCTAGAAATGCAGATCAGTTGAAAGCAAGTCTTTGGTCAGGTCTCTAGGACAAACGTGGAGATATCTACCCATATGTGCTAGCTGTGGGTTGTAAAGATCCTTGGTTACAAAATCCATTTTACTTCTGTGTGGACTTTATTGAACTATAAGCTCTTATATGCCTCTTTCTCATGTGGTTCTTGTTGTGGCAGGATGTTTAGAGTTCTTGGCCGTTGCCCACCCCCATCATCATGACAACTAAAAAATGTACCCTAGAGGGCTGGTACTTTGCTTCATTGAGCACAGCTCAACATGGTTGGGCAATTACTTAACTTTTTCCAAACCAAAAATTATTTATCAGCAAATGTCACTAACTAATAGCAAAGCGTTTCCTGTTTTGATGGAAAACAAGTCATTAAGGTGAGGAAAATCTGAGAAGAGGAGACTATGGGGTGGGGTGGGAGGTAGGGAGGTTGGGGATCACTTCCCCTCTGCTTCGTTTCCCTTGTCTCCTACCTCCACTCTCCTGTACCCAACGCATGAGTTCTCAACCCAGCACCCACCCCACCCCACAATATTATTCACAGCCCGCAGAGTGGGTGGAAATCCTACTGTATGCCCTGCACCCAGGGGATCTTCGTTCAAGTGACTGCTTCTCTGGGGCTAGGGGAAATTTCTACATTTCAGAAATACATGTGGTGAGAAATGAGGAAGCAGGGAGTTGTAGTCACATTTCTGAATCACACTGCAGGGGGACCATGGTAATATTGGCCCCAACCTATCTTACTTCCGCATCTCTCATGGTTTAGAATTGAGGTCAGGGAGGTTAACATGAAGGAAGTCTGCTTTTAACCACTTTGGGTCCAAGGAAACAAAGGCTGGATGCTCTTGCTAATAAAAATAATAGTCGTGCTTTTTCAAGAATGTGTTGGTAGATGCATACGGTGGTTCTTATTTAATATTTGCCTCAACTTTGTGACAAGTCCTGGTGTGGTGCTACACGACAAGCACAAGGTCAGCAGTTCAAACTCACCAGTCACTCCTCAGAAACCCTATAGAGGGTCACTATGAGTTGGAATTGACTCAACGGCTCTTAACAACAACAGCAGTAGCTTTGTGAGGTTGGAATAATTACCAGCCTCGTTTTACAGCCGGGATTTCATGGCTTGTCCATTGCCATTCAGCAGGTAAATGGCAGAACTGGGATTTGGTCTCAGTCTGTCCCTCCAATGCTTGGTCTCTTTCTTCAGCACCTGCTACTCTCAGAGGATTACTTGTAAACTTCAGTTATCCCTGAGCGCCCTTGACCTTGTAACTCTGGTCTCAGCTGGCTGTGATGGGAAAGGAGTTATGTGGTGAATGTGGTGGAAAAGAATAACATATTTACTCTCTCTGTTCCTTTACATAAAGTGTTTGCTGGCTAATCAGGAGTCCTGGAGTGGCGCTGTGGGTTAATGAGCCAGACTGCAAAGCCGTTTGAGCTGCAAGGTCCGCTGTTCAAGCTCACCAGCTGCTCCTTGGAAACCCTATATGGGGTCGCTATGGGTCGGAATCGACTCGATGGCACTTAACAACAACAACAAGAGACAAAACAGTGGTATGTTATTAATCGTATGGTTCTCTTGAGGCTATTATGAGAATCCACGAGAGGAATGATGGTAGCGTGGGCCAGGGACTGTGAAGGTAAGAGTAATTCTGGATCTATTTTGAAGGCACGGTCACTAGAGCTTGCTGGTGAATTGGATGTGTAGTGTGATAGAAAGAAAAAGAATGACTCTAAAGTTTTTGGCCTAAGCAACAGGAAAGATGAACTGCCATTAATAGACACAGTCAAGAAAAATACTAAGAAACACAATACACTGAAATTCTGGTGATTCATAAATTCATGCTGAAGTTCTTAGAACTTCCCTTGTCAACTGAGAAGTAGGTCAAGAGTGGAATCCTGTGTGTAGCAGATGTGGTAATGCCATTCCCCTGTCTGTAGTCCTCACCATCTCAGTGTTTACTAGCCTGACTTCCTATGGTCAGCAGCTGCCACCAGAGTCCACTTGACCTGCCACATGGCAGGTGGGAACTGTCAGGGAAAAATGCTTCCTGGAACAGTCTGGGCTTTGTGTAGATATATCCCAGCTCCCTCAACCCTCAGGTGAGATGACACAGAGGTGCGTGTACTATGATATTCTCTCAAGGTCCTCAGGGGATTATGCTCCAGTTGCCTACAGTGTTAAGCCTGATCAGTAACACGTTCTAAATTCTCCTTTTACTGGCTCTTTCTCTGAGTAACTTCTCTAATTGTTTGCTGATGTTTCCTTCCAAATAAACTACTTAAAAGAATCTTTGTCTCGATGTTTGCTTTTGGGGAAAGCCAAGCTAAGACACTGCAGAACAAGAGAAGATTAACTTGCAAAGTTGTTCCAGTTCATCTGGGACTGAGGGGGTCCTCAGGCACAGGACTCTCAGTGTGAAAACTTGGGCAAATCAGGATGAGTTGGCTCACTAATAGGAGGAGAGTGTGGTATCAGGAAAAGCAGATCAAGAGAGTCAAATGGGACCCAAGTTAGATAAGAATGGTAAGCAGCAGTGACTAACCAAGGAAGCCTTTGGCACATTAAGGTTTTTTTTATTTTAAGGTTTTTATTGTGGACTGAGTGAAAGTTCACAGGGCAGATCATCAGTTTTACATTCAACAAATCATACACCTTGTTTCATTACAATGATTATAATCCCCTCCATGTACCATCAGTTAACAGTATTT
>NW_006408786.1:2513712-2514876 GCF_000296735.1 Chrysochloris asiatica
CAGGTCAACAGGATTCAATGGTCTGTGGTTGAACTCAGCCCATTTCTTCATTGCTGCCTTTCCCCCTCTTCCACTCACCAGTAGACCAATGTGGTCACCAGCAAGCTTACATGCTTATTTGTGTGTTCCCTTTGAGTTTCAGTCTTAGAGGGGAGTTTGTCCTGAAGGCACTTGATTGCTAGCCTTGATGTCTTCCTGGCGAACAGCTTACTTATTCTTGTAGTAGCCAGTCATGCTGACATTTTGGGTTTTTCCTAATGATCTTTCTTTGAAGATGTATCTTCTGTCACTGTAGCTGTTCCAAGCTGGTCTGCTTGTCCTTTCTAGTGGGAATGCCCCACCTTATAAGATTCTGGATGGGACTCAGGATTCCACCCAAGGTCCTATACTCTGTAGACTCTAGACGCTTCCATATTGATTTCTAAAGCAAGCTTCTGTCTAGTAGTGTAGTTTGGGTAGGGTTCGTAGTTGAAGACGTTGATGAGACTTTTCAGTTGCTCCCTTGTGAATTTCGTATGATTGCGTCTAGTATACTCCATCACTGCAATCTTTTTTTGAAGGCTGGCCCGGGACACGTTGGGAGAGGATCTTAGGCTCCAGGGAGTAGGACAGTAGTTAGCATGGAGGCCCCTATACTCTGTAAAGGCTTTGCACGAGGCCTATTTCACTGGGCAAGTTCTAGAACCTCTTTTAGGTATTCCAATCAGTTATAGGCTGAAGACGGGCTTACAAGTTTTCTCTAATCATGTTTCCCAACATTCTTTTCTATCCCACTCAAGTGTCTATTTTACAATAATAGGCAAGGGAAACAAATATTCATAAGGCAGTCAAGGATTTTAGTATTATTTCCCCTCATCAAGCTATACCTAGGTCCCTGTATCCCAGAGGCCTGTTGTTACATGGTTGAGCATGCATCACTATTTACCTCTGTCCCACTTAGGCCATGCAAACCTATCTCAGTGTTCCCCTATCTATCTTGTTCTTCCACCTCCTACCCCCTTCTTGTATTGCTCTCCCCAACACCCAACCTAAACCTCCACCCCAACCCCATAGTGGTTACCTTATATTCCATTAGTTCTTCCCTCCATTTAAGACAATCTATTTTATCCTGTAATCTACCTGATCTTCCCACCACTTGGATCTCTGTTCCTCCGTGTTTATCTT
>NW_006408786.1:2516726-2518349 GCF_000296735.1 Chrysochloris asiatica
TTCTAAATAGTCCTTTATATGTGGTTCAGAGTTCTGGGACCATCCCTTGAGCCTGCTTGGCCCAGTATTTGTGTTGTTGCCTGTGGAGCTCCTTACTGCACGTCTCCCCGATCCGCCATCTTGTTTGCTCTCCTAAGTTTTTCTTTAAATTGTTGGAAGCTGCAGCGGGTTAGGTAGTGATGGGGTGGGAGGAAGTGGAGACAGCAGAGTGTAAACAGTTGTTTTTTTAGAATTTGGGTGTGAAGAAGAAGATAGATATAGAGTAGGTTAATGAGCTGATCTGCAAAGTTGGTTTGAACCATGAGGTTAGTGTTCACACTCACCAGTTGCTCCTCAGAAATGCTATACAGAGTTGCTACAGGTTGGAACTGACTTGATGGCACTTAACAACATTAAAACAGGAGAGAAGGTTGAGGAGGGTCCTTTGGTTAGAAGGCTCCTGAATATGCATCTCCCCTCTTTCAAAATCTTCTATTATTCCCATATTAGATTTCCTAAATCTTCCAACTTGATTTTTTGAATTCATGATTTTTGTTGTTTTGCATTCTGCTCTGTGCTTTGAATCATTTATCCCACATAGTCTTCTAAACTAATAATTTGGTTCTTGACCGTGATCACTCAGTTCTTGAATTCATTCAGCAAAATTTCCCATGAAGAAAAAGTGCCTTTTTAGTTCTAGAGAGCTTTTTTGTTGCTGTATTTGAATATCCTTAAGTTCTTCTTATTGTTGTTTAAAGTTGTTGTCTGTTTACCCAGCAGTCATAGTTTCTGGATGCCAATTCAGTTGGCTCATCAGCTGTTAAAGCCCTCTCACAGGTTGTCATTTTTCTTTGGGGCTCAGCTATATGGCGGAGAATTCTAAGAATGGCAGTTTCCCAAGTGGCATAGGAGATGGGGTGTACAGACTAGTGGGTCCATGTGTGCATCTGGCAGGTGTGAAGAAGTGCCTCCTTGCTTCCCACTCTCCTTACTTCCTGCCAGATATAATAACAGACTTCCTCTTGGGGTTCTTGGGGGTCCAGAGAGACCATATGCATACATACACTGAAATTGAGACAGACTTTGCCCAAGAACTTATAGACTTCTTTGGCCTATACTCTTCCTAGGATAGACTGTGTCTTGTCCTCATCTTGGAGGACTTTTCACTGAATCTCAAACTCTTACCTGGTGTATGGGGAAATTCCAACACTATATCTCCATCCCTTCAGGGGCTTTCCCAGAAATCTCAATTCCACCCAGCTGGTTCAAAAGGGACAGATATATTGGGGTTGGGAATGGAGGAGCTTCAAGACATATTAAGGTGGATATTTTCTAAGAATCCTCCAATTCTCTCTCTTTAGCACAGGGTTCAGAAAACTACAATCTGAAGACAAATTCTGCTTGCAGCCTGTTTTTGTTTGGCCAATGAGCTATCGAATGAACATAGTCATACACACACACACACACACACACACACACACACACACAAGAGGATTTCAGACATTTTGTGGAATGAAAAGATTTCAAGTGTCATATAATTTTCCATGAACTTTTTGAAGCATCTCTATTTATCATCTATACAGGTAATTTTTTAACTTCATCTTCTTGAATGAGAGAAAATGTATATTGGTTTCTTACTTTTCA
>NW_006408786.1:2518730-2547161 GCF_000296735.1 Chrysochloris asiatica
TTGCTATGCTTGAGCTCGTTGATGCTGCCACTTTGCCGGTCCATCTTTTTTTTTTTTTTCCAATGTTTTATTGAGAATTATGTGATAGTTTACATGGGAGAACATTAGCTTTACACTCATCCTGTCGTATATTGTTTTCTTGCCATGGTTACAGTCCCTTCCATGGATCATCAACCAACCAAAGGGTATATACTGCAAGCCTGCCCCTTGGTCATCAGCGCACAGCCCCTCTCCCTCTCTGGGTTTAGAGTCTCCAGATGCTCCATCTCTCCATGTCATCGTCTCTGCCTCCTTCTCTGGCATCACTGTTTCTCTGGGTAGGGCCCTGCACTGTGCTCTTCTTCCTTGATGATCCCAGGGATCTCTGCTCCTGGACTGCAAAGTCAGCCACTCCCCTCCATTTGCTACAAAATGTCTACCTTTACATTTACAACCCTCACAATCAGTCCTGATAGCAATTATTCACTGTTGTGCCACATGAGTGCTATCCCCATTTCCTTTCATCAGCCCGGTCCAGACAGATTGGATACTACTCAGCAGAGATTCTACTTTCCTCCACACCCTCTGGATCTAGGCTATCTCTTGAAAGCTTGTAAGCCAGTCACTTCTTGCCTTTGTAACCTCCCCCAGCCCCCATTTTGGGTAGCCAGTGTCCAAGTTGCCCATTCCTGTCTACTCTGTGTATGGAGGGGGTGGGAATGATACTTGCTGTAAAGATTTGTTCCCTCTTTTGAGCTACTGCATCCATAGGTGTAGGTCAAGTTCATCAAATTGTATCAGATTACTCTTTTTCCCCTCTTCTTTCTTCTTCTAGTTGAGTTCTGATCATCCAGCCATTGAAGCCAGGTCAAGTGGGTATTATCTGCAAGTGTGGGTATTCTTGTGCAGATGCCCTCTCTTCTTATTAGCTGGATGCTTCACTCTCCACTCTAGTCCTCTGTGGCTATGTCACTGACTCTGGTCCCAAGAGTCCCCAGGTCTTGCCATACTGCTGGCCAACCAGGTCTCCACCCAGGTTCACAGGAGTCTATTGAACGTGGTTGGACTTAGCTCACAGCTTCATTGCTGTTTTCCCCTCACTTCTCCTTATCGGTGACTAATGTGGTCACCAGTCAGAGTGCATGTCTGCTTGTGTATTCCCATTGAGTCTTAGTCTTGGAAGTGGGTTTGCCCTGAGGGGACCCAACCACTTGCCTTGATGTCTCCTGGGTGAGCAACTTGCTTGTTTTTGTAGTAATCAGTCGGACTGCCATGCCAATTCATCTTGTTAGGGGTCTTCCTCTTTTTCTCTGACCCTCCACCTTACCAAACATGATATCCTTCTCCAGTGAGTGGTCCCTCCTGACAACATGTCTGAAGTATGAGAAATGAAGTCTGACCATTCTGGCTTCCTAGGAGCACTCTGGCTGTACTTCACCCAACACAGATCTATTTGTTCTTTTGGCAGTCCATGGTACTTTCAATATTCTCCTCCAACACCACACAAATGCGTCAATTATTCTATGGTCTTCCTTATTGACTGTCCAAATTTTGCATGCATATGAGGTTAATGAAACTACCATGGCTTAGGTCAAGTGCACGTTCATCCTCAAACTAACATCTTTGCTCTTCAACACTTTAAAAAGGTCTTGTGCAGCAGATTTGCCTATTGCAAATCATTTGATTTCTTGACTGCTGCTTCCATGAGTGTTGATAGTTGATCCAAGAAGAATGATGTCCTTGACAACTTCAATCTTTTCTCCATTGATAAGAACATTGTTTATTGGTCCAGTGGTTAGGATTATTGTTTTGTTTGCATTGAGATACAATCCATATCAAAGGCTGTGGTCTTTGATCTTCATCAGTAAGTTTTAAGTCCTCTTCACTTTCAGCAAGCAAGGTTGTATTATCTGCATTTCGCAGGTTGTTAATGAGTCGTCCTCCAATCCTGATGCCATGGTTTTCTTCATATAACCCAGCTTCTTGGATTACTTGCTCAGCACACGGGTTAAATAAATGTGGTGAAATAATACAACTCTGTCACCTAACTTTCCTAATTTTAAACCATTTGGTGTTCCCTTGTTCCCTTTGAACAATTGCCTCTTGGTTTATGTACAGGTTCCTCATGAGCACAATTAAGTGTTTTAGAATACTCATACTTCACAATGTTGTCCATAGCTTGTCATGATGCACACAATTGAAAGCCTTTGTGTAGTCAATAAAGCACAGGTAAACATCTTTTTGGTATTTTCTGCTTTCAGCCAAGATCCATCTTACATCAGCAATGATATTCCTCATTCTATGCCCTCTTGTGAATCTGGCTTGAACCTCTGGAAGTTCTTTGTCAATGTATGGTTGTGGCCATTTCTATATTACCTTTAGTAAAACTTTACTTGCATGGGATATCAATGATACTGTCCAATGATTTCCACATTCTGTTGGGTCACCTCTCTTTGGAATGAGCACAAATATGGATCTCTTCCAATCAGTTGGCCAGGTAGTTGTCTTCCAAATTTCCTTGCATAGATAAGTGAGTTCCTCCAGTGCCACCTTACTTTGTTGAAAAATTTCAATTTTTATTCCATCAATTCCTGGTGCCTTGTTATTTGCCAATGACTCCAATGTACCTTGGACTTCTTCCTTCAGGATCATTGGCTCTTGATCATATTCTACCTCTTGAAGTATTTGAACACTGACCATTTCTTTTTGTATAATGTCTCTGGGTATTCCTTCCATCTTCTTTTGATGCTTTCTACATCATTCAATAATTTGCCCAGAGAATCTTTTAATAATTCAAGCCAAGGCTTGATTTTTTTTCTTCAGTTCCCTCAGCTTGAGAAATGTTGAGTGAGTTCTTCCCTTTTGGTTTTCTAACTTCATGTCTTTGCACATTTCATTATAATATTTTACTGTCTTCTTGAGCTGAACTTTGAAATTTTCTGTTCACCTCTTTTACTGACTCATTTCTTCCACTTGCTTTAGCATCTTTATGCTGGAAAACAAGTTTCAGAGTCTCTTCTGACATCCATTCTGGCCATTTCCTTCTTTCTTGTCTTCTTAAAGACCTTTTGCTTTCTTCCTATATGATGTTCTTGATCATCCCACAACGCTTCTGATTTTCGGTTTTTAGTGTTTAATGTATCAAATCTGTTCTTCAGATGATCTCTAAATTTAGGTGGGATATATTCAAGGTCATATTTTGCCTCTCGTGGACTTGTTTTCATTTTCTTCAGCTTAAGTCTGAATTTGCATGTGAGCAATTGATGGTCTGTTCCACAATCTGCCCCTGGCCTTGTTTGACTGATAATATGGAGTTTTCCTACCATCTCTTTCTACAGATGTAGTCAGTCTGATTTCTGTGTATTCCATCTGGTGAGGCCCATGTGTATATTCATCTTTGATGCTGTTTAAAAAAAGGTATTTGAAATGAGCAAATCATTGGTCTTGCACAATTTTATCTTGCGATCTCCAGCATCATTTCTATAATCAAGGCCATATTGAGCTTTCATTCCTCTTTGTTTCCAGCCTTTGCATTCCAATTGCTGCCGATTATTAACACACCTTGATTACATGCTTGATCAATTTCAGATTGAAGAATTTGGGTAGAATTCTTCAATTTCATCCTCACTGGCTTTAGTGGTTGGTGTGTAAATTTGAATAATAGTGATATTAACTGTCTTCCCTCAGGTGCATGGATATTATCCTATCACAGACAAATGTTGTACCTCATGACAAATCTTGATATGTTCTTTCTGATGATGAATGAGATGTAATTTCTCTTCAATTTGTTATTTCCGGCATAGTAAATCATGTGATTGTTAGATTAAAAATGGCCAATACGAATCCATTTCAGCTCACTAATGCCCAGGATATTGATGTTTATGTATTCCATTTCATTTTTTTTTAAATGTGTTATTGTGAATCCATTTCATTTTTGACAATTTTCCTAGATTCATAATTCATACATACCACGTTCTGATTATTAATGGATGTTTATAGCTGTTTTTTTTCATTTTGAGTTGTGCCTCATCAGCAAATGAAGGTCCTGAAAGCTTTACTCCATTCACATCATCATAGTCAAGTCTACTTTGAGGAGGCAGCTCTTCCCCAGTCGCATTTTGAGAGGCTTCCAACTTGAGGGGCTCATTTTCTGGCACTATATCGGAGAGTGTTTCACTGCTATTCATGAGGTTTTCAGTGACTAAATATTCGGAAGTAGTTCACTTCTCTTTCTTCCTAGTCTGTTTTTGTCTGAAAGCTCAGCTGAAACCTGTCCACCGTGGGTGACCCTGCTGGTATTTAAACTACCCATGACGTAGCTTCTAGAATCACAGTAACACACAAGTCACCACACTGTTACAAACTGACAGATAAGTAGTGGTATATAAGGATAGAATAAACTATATTGTTTTATAATTCACATACTGTACTAGAAAATTTCCTGCCTTGGCAAAACAAAATCGTACTAAGATAACATGAAAAGTACTTTTGATTTTGTGTACTTACGTGTGAGAGATTGTCATTTGAAAATTGTTTTTTCATTCACAGAAATGTACTGGGAACATTCCTGCGTTGTTACACAAGTAATTTTTTGATAACAGGTAAAACTCTTGACTTCATCTACTTGAATGAGAGAAATTGTACATTGTTTTCTCATTCACAGAATGTATTGGAAATATTCCCATCCTGTAACACTAAGTGTACTTTGATAACATGAAACACCCTTTTAATTTCATTTATTTGAATTGGAAAAACTTTATATATATTTTTCTTTTAAAAATACTTTTTAATGTGAATTAGGTGAAAGTTTATAGAGCAGATAATAAATTAAAAAAAAAGTTTTTATTGTGAATTGAGTGATAGTTTACATGGGAGAACATCGGTTTTACACTCATTGTTTCATTGCAATGACTACATCATTCAACTGTATTTGTTTCTATTCCCTCTGGTTTTTTTTTTTTGGGGGGGGATGTACACAAACAAACTCAAGACTATATAATCAGTTAAACAACCAAATGGCACATTCTGCAAGCCTTCCTCCTGGCTACCAGCATATAACCTTTCTCTTTCTATGAATCTAGAGTTCTCACATGCTCCCTCTCTCCATGTCCTCATCTCTGCCTCCATCTCTGGTGTCTCTGCTCTCTGGATAGGGTCCCACACTCCACATGCTCTTCTTCCTTGATGGTCCTCGAGTACTCTGTTCATGGAATGTAAGATTAACTACTCCCCGCTTTTTGTTACAAAACTTATACCTTTACAGTTGTGACAGTCACAATTTGTCATGATAACAATTATTCACTATTGAATCATAAGAATCTTATCCCCATTTCCTTTCACCAGACCTGTCTAGACAAGATGAAAACTATTCAGTGGGGATTCTACCTTCCCCCACACCCTGTGAAACTAAACTCCCTCTTGAAATCTTGTAAGTTAGTCACTTCATGCCTTTATATCCCCCCATTTTAGGTAGCCAATGTCTAAGCTTCCTGTCCCTGTCAACCTTATATACAGAGGGGATAGGATTGATACTTGATGTGAAGACTCCTTCCCTCTCAGTTGGTATTTTGAGCTACTATATCCATAAATATGGTGGTGGTGGTGGTTATGTGCCGTGGAGTTGGTTCCGACTCATAGCGACCCTGTACAGGGTTTCTGAGGCTGTAAATCTTTATGGGAGCAGAAAGCCGCATCTTTCTCCTGCAGAACAGCTGGTAGTTTCGAACTGCTCAACTTAAGGTTTGCAGCCTGATTCATAACCACTACGCTACCAGAGCTCCTTACATTCATAAATATAGGTCAAGTTAATCAAATTGTCACAAGTTACACTTGTTTCCTTTATCAAAATTTTTTTAAAAAAATCTTCCTCTAGTCAAGTTCTGGTCATCAAACTATTGAGGCTAGGTCAAATGGGTACTATGTACAAGTTTGGGCATCCTTTTGTGTATCCCCTTACTTCGTATCAGCTGGACATGTCACTTTTGGCTCTAGCCCTTTGTGGCTATGTTCCTGTCCATGGATTCAGGAGTTCCCAGGTCTCACCACACTTTAGACCAACCATCCCTTCCTCTTCTCTTGCTCATCTCCAGGTTGATGGGAGTCTATAGAATGTGGTCGAACTCAGCCCATCTTCATTGCTTCCTTTCCGCTTCTTCCACTCACCAGTAGATCAGTGTGGTTCCCAGCAAGCTTACATGCCTGCTCATGTGCTCTCTTTGAGATTCAGTCTTGGAGGGAGGTTTGTCCTGAAGGGAATTGATTGCTTGCCTTGATGTCTCCCCAGCAAAAAACTTGCTTGCTCTTGTAGTAGCCAATCAGACTGCCATTTTTTTTTTGATTTTTCCTGCTCTTTCTTTCAAGAAGTATCTTCTGTTCCTCTAGCTGTTCCAGGCTGGTCTGCTTGTTCTTTCAAGTGGGAATGTCCTACTTCAGAAGGTTCTGGATGGAGCTTAGGATTCCACCTATTATCCTATACACTACAAAGGTTTCACAAGAAGCCTGCAGATAATAAGTTTCATACTCAACAAATCATACGTACTTCATTTCATCTCACTGATTGCAATCCCCTCAATGTGACATCACTTAGCACACACTTGCTCCCTGGACTTCTTGTTTTCCTTCCTCCTTTTTCCTAACCCTTCTGAACTTTGTCCGTGGGCAAATGCTGGCCTTTTGATCTCAACTGAACTCACCTCCATTGCTCAAATTCTATCAATAGATAGATTTACAAGGAAAACAACAACACTATGAGGTATACACACCATAGACTTGTCAATCATTTGAGAAACTACATTGTTTTGTAATTCACAAAATGAATGAAAAAATTTCTTATGTTTGCAAAATTGTGTTGAAATAACATGAAAGACACTTTTGACTTTGTGTCCCTAAGGGAGAAACTGCACATTGTTCTCCAATTCACACATTGTACTGGGAACTTTCCTGTCCTTGTAATACAAAGAGTACTTTCAAAACATGTAAAACTTTAAAACAAAAAAACCTTTCCCTTTTTCTTATTTTTTTCTTATAGTTTGAAAGTTGAGCCATTGGACTGAGCTCAGTTTTAGATCTGCAGTGTGGCTAAGGGCTAAAGGCTTGGGACTCCATCAGTCTCTATCAAAACAGTAAGACTGACCTTTTCTATGGTTTTGAGATTTGTTCCATATTTATCTCCTACTCTAGCCAGGACCTCCTATTGTGATGACTTTCAGAGCAGTTGGCAGTGATAGCTCTTCTAGTTTTCCAAATCTTAGGGTCATTAATGTCCTTTGGACAAATTGTTTTCATGAGTCTCATATATATTTATATTTATATATGCAATGTTGTTGGTATTGTTGTGTGCTGTCGAATTGTTCTGATTCACAGTGACCCTACAATGACTGGTGGATTTGAACTGATGACCTTGTAGTTACTAGTCCAGTGTTTGGCCTAGGGCACCACCCCAGGGTTCATATGCAATGTATATATTACATAGCCCCTGATTATATATATATATATATAATAGTCTATCTTTACCTATCTATCATCTATCAATTAATCATCTATCTATCATCTTGTTATCTAATTTATCTATCCAAAGCATGTAAATGTATGTGTATATGTGTGAATGACAGTGAAAATACTAAAATATTTGCTATTTTATTTTCTCTTTGAAGTAGAAGATAAGGTCTTCTTCCATATGTAAAGGGAAAAGTGATGAAGATTGAGGAAGGAGGTGAAAATCTGGAACACCCCCTGTGGAGACGTTGACTTGGGATATGAACATAGATCTCTAGGTACCATGGAGGGTTCTGTTTCTATCAGAGAGCATGAATTTGTGATGGCCCCAAGTTGTATGATCCTGGGATCTCACTGCCTTGATGGAGGAATGAAGACACATGTTTCATAAGAAGGGATGCTTTGGGCTTCAATCAGCAGATCCCTGACTCAACATGGCTTCATAATAGGGATTTGTTTGTCTCATATAACAAAAACGTGCAAGGGTTGGTTCAGCAACTCAATAATGTCCAAAAAGTCCAGATTATTCCCATATTTCCAATCTTCTACTCTTAGTTTTTTAATTATAACTTTCTTCTAAGTATCATATTATTGTATGGCAGCATCAATGTAGGAAGTCATGGACAGGCTTGAATGTGCCTTTGTTTTTATCAATGAAAAAATATCTTAAAGCAGGCTTTTCTTACATGTCATTGGCTAGAAGTTGTCCAAATGTTCATCATCAAGCCATCTATAACAAATGGGAATGAGATCACCATGGTTAGCTTAAACCAGAATTTCTCAATCTCAGTACTATTATTTGGGGATGAATAACTGCTTGCTGGTGGGATTTCCTATGCATTGTATGATCTTTAGGAGCATCCCTGGCCTCTATCTACAATGTACTAGCAGCACCATCCCAGTCATGACTGTAAAGAATGTCCAATGTCAAATGTCTTTGTGGGGAAACCACCTACAGTTGATAACTGATGGCCTACACCAATCTCAAACGACCCTCTAGACCTAGACACATTACATTCTCAAATATGAGAATAATCAAGGTTTCTGCTAAGAATCCACAGTGCTTACCATAGTTGAATTGGTCTTGAGTTGAGTGATTATAAATGATTCTGGGTATGTAGAAATGGACACATAAGTACGAAATGGAATCAGAAAAAAAGTTAGCAAAGTTATTGAAAATATAGGAGAGAATTCTTTGATGTGGTGGATCATGAAATTTAGGCTGAATAAGAAAGGAAGTGAAGCTCATAATTTGGGAGAAGCTGATGGTTTGCAGGGCTGCATGAGTTTAAAGAGCAAGTTTAGGAGACGTGAGAGTAAGAGCTAGATGAAAGACCTTGAAAGGAGGCCTCCCCAGTTACAAAAAAACAAGGAAGTATTTGCACTGGTCATAATCCAGGTGGAAAAAGGAAGCAAGAACAGCTATGGATGCAGATAAATCTGTAAGGGAAGTCAGGAAGTTGAGTTTCTTATTGCTGGTGTTTATTTTCTCTTTAAAGAAGAAGAAATTTTTTTCTGTGGAGAAAGAGAAAGGAATTTGCTAGCTCTCTACTCACATCTGAACACATCATAGCAAGGAGAAATCTAAATCTACACGCTTATATCAGGATCCTATTATACAGAACGAACACTTTAGGAAGTAAAGATCAAATATTTTATCCAAGGATGACATGTATAGTGAATTCCCTCACCTCCAATTTATTCTTCATGATGCAAACTAAATTCACAGAGTTGAATGTTCTAATTTTAATATTTTCTCTATTTGTTCTGAAAGACTCCCAACCTCCCAAAATAGAGATGTTTAGATTAAATGTGGATATAAGGATAAAACAATAAAAACTGAGTAAAAGGCAGGAATGTGTTAAAGCCAGAGAGCTTAATTCAGCAGAAATAGATGGCATGCTCTCTCAGCATTTAGAATCCTAGGGTAGGTGTGGTCTTTTTAGCTTATATTGGGAGCACTTTTCAATAACCCAGGATAAAGAATTACTCTCTTTGAAAAATGTTCAACTATGTTGATGTTGTTAGGTACCGTCGAGTCGGTACTGACTCATAGCGACCCTATGCACAACAGAACGAAACACTCCCCAGTCCTGGGCCAACCTCACAATTGTCACGCTTGAGCCCATTGATGCTGACACTTTGTCAATCCATCTCACTGGGGGTCTTCCTCTTTTTCTCTGACTCTCCACCTTACCAAATATGATATCCTTCTCCAGCGACTGGTACCTCCTGACAAAATATCCAAAGTATCAAAGACAAAGTTTGTCCATCTTGGCCTCCAAAGAGCACTCTTCCAACACAGATCTTCACTTCTTCCAACACAGATCTGTTGGTTCTTTTGGCAGCCCATGACACTTTCAATATTCTCTTCCAACACTTATAATTAACTCAAAAGGAAAGACTTATAAATAACTCAAAAGCATCAATTCTTTTATGGTTTTCCTTATTCACCATCCAACTTTCACATGCATGTGAGGTTATTGAAAATACCATGACTTGGGTCAGGCACACCTTAGTCCTCATAGTATCCCACTGAAAGTTTCAACACTCTGGATGTTTTTTATAAAGAAAGGATAGACTCAAAGCCCCATGAATGCAGTAATTGTGTTGGTCTTTTTCCTTTCTGTAAGCCTACCAGAACGCCTAACACATTGTAGAACTTAGCAAGTATTAATTTTGCTTCTCATCAGTTACAGCCTTGTTTAGAAGTCTTGTTTAGATATTGTAGCAGCGCAGGAACATAGTTTTGTGTAGTCTTGGCAAAAGACACAAGAGTCACTGTGTGCAGGAAACCTAAAGTTATGATTTCCCTCTAGGAATTTATGACTCATTGTCTGGCAATTTATTAGTCAAGCATAACTTTAATCATACATAATGCTGTCTGATTACACAGCTGACCTTCCTTGTTTGTCAAATTTCCAAGAGATTTACAGATCAAGAAAGCTAAACAAAGGTCAGATTTTTTCTGTAGAGAAAGAGAAAGGATTTTGTTAACTCTCTACTCACATCTTGTACTTGGGGAGGGGTGGGGCACGTGTAAGAGATTCTTTGAATTAAACTTAAAAGAGAAAAATTAAACCTACATTTTAAAAAGAGAAACTCATAATTTTAATTTGATATTTTCCCTTTTCAAAGATTCACTCACCTTTGTGTTTCCCCAGTGGTAAGTAATCCTCAAACTAAATGTCCATATTTCCTTGTGGGGGCCCATTCACTGGAGTATGGACAGTTTGAGAGTCTCTGGGAGACCACAGTCATGTTTATAGGCCAAGTTCAGTTGTCTGTACCTATCATGATTTTCTCCTGATTGAAAATAATGAAACCTGATGCTCATAAAAATTTTTTCTGATTACTCGACAGCTCTTAAGACTTGTTTTCTGGCCTCTATTCATCTTGGTCCTTTTGGAAGGACTTATAATTAATTTGCCACCCTTCCAGTGCAATGGCCAAGCACTTGGCTGCTAACCTAAACATCAGCAGTTTGAACCCTCCCAGTGGCTCTGTGGGAGCAAAGACTTAGTGATCTGCTCCTGTAATGACTGTTGTTGTTGTTGAGTACCGTCAAGTCAATTCCAACCCATAGTGACCCTGTGTAGGGTTTCCAAGGAGTGACTGGTGAGCTTGAACCACTCACCTTGCTATTCAAAGGACTTTGCAGTCCAGTGCATTAACCCACAGCACCACATCAGGACTCCAATGATTTCAGCATAGACAACCCTACAGGGGACAGTTCTACTGTGTCCTGTAGGGTTGCTACGTGTCAGAACAACTTGATGGCACACACACAATTCTAATAAAATACATGTTTCTTTAGTGACTGCAGTATAGCTTGTCACTGCTGAGGAAAATCACAAATTATCTTAAGAAATAAAGAACGTGATTCATCAGCATTTTCTTAGTGTAAACCAAGTATTCTGAGGCTCTTTGGTGATTCTGTAGTGGATGTGTACTTGAAAAACATGAATTGGAACATGATAGGAAGAGATTTTATGGATTTAGAGCTTTGGAGCCCTTCTTGTTCATTCACACATACCTTCTTTCTAAATCAACCAAACCAAACTGCCACCAAGTTGATGCCGACTTCTGAGGCTACAAATCTTTATGGGATCAGAAAGCTTCATTTTTCTCTTGCAAAATGACTGGTGAGCTTGAACTGCTGACCTTGTGGTTGGCAGTCCAATGCTTATTCTACAGTACCCAGGGCTACTTACACATACTTCCTTGTTGTTAAGTGCCGTCAAGTCGGTTCTGACCGATAGCGACCCTGTACAGCGTTTCCGAGGCTGTAAATCTTTACAGGAGCAGAAAGCCTCATCTTTCTCCCATGGAGCGGCTGGTAGTTTCAAACTGCTGACCTTAAGGTTCGCAGCCCAATTCGTAACCATCATGCTATTTTATTTCTTCTCTCCAAATGGGAAAATAAGAAAGAACTGTGAAGATAAGTCTCATTCAGATCATGCTGGAAGCTCATTTCTTGGTGCATTGAGTCTGAGTTAGCTCAATGGAAGAACAGCCACATACCAGCAACTGAGTTCCAGAAGTCTCCCCTTTCTAACAGGGTCATTTACTCCCCAGGAAAGTCCCATTATTCCCTCCATGCCTCCCTGATAGTGAGGTAGAGCATCTGGATACTATTATGCTTTTAAGTCTCCCCTATAGGGTTCTACTTTATTTTTAATCTTTTAATGATTAATTGAATGAAGGTTTCCAGAGCAAATCATCAGTTTTACATTCAACAAACCATACACTTCATTTCATCTCACTGACTGTAGCCCCCTCCATGGAACATGACTTATGTCACTTCCTTCTGGGTTTCTTGTTTCTAGTCCTCCTTTTTCCCCAACTCTTCTGAACTTTGTCATTGTGTAAATGCTGTCCTTTAGAACTTGAATGGTGACTGTTCATTCTATGGTGTACGGACCTCACTGGTGTTGCTCCCCCTATATACCTGTCATTACTTTGTTGAAAATTAAGCCAAAGGGGTAAATTCAGTTCCAGGCCTGAAGGGTGAGCAAGGGCTGTAGTCTCAAGTTTCTACTAGTCTCTGTCTGACCGGTCAGACTGGCCTTTTTATTTTATTTTATGATTTTGAGTTTTGGTCCACATTTTTTCCTACTCTATCCAGGACCTTCTAATGTTAGGATTCCACTTTAAATGGATGCCACATGGTATTGGTAATGCTTTATCCGTGCCTGTTTGCATAATGCTAACATACACAATATTGTGAAGATTGGGTATTCCAGAACACTTAATTATGCTCATTAGGAATCTGTACATAGACCAAAAGGCAATTGTTAGAATAGAGCAAGGGGATACTAAATTGTTTAAAATCAGGAAAGGCATACACCAAGGTTGTATTCTTTTACTATACTTATTCAATCTGTATGCTGAGAATATAATTTGAGAAACTGGATTATATGAAGAAGGATGAGGCATCAGGATTGGATTAAGGCTCATTAACAACCTGGGATATGCAGATGAACAACTTTGCTTATAGGAAGTGAAAGGGACTTAAAATATTGATGAAGATCAAAGAGTACAGCTTTCAATATGGATTGCACCTCAATGATAAGAAAGTAAAAATCCTCATAACTGGACCAATAAATAACAATATGATAGACTGAGAAAAGATTGTTGTTATCAAAGACTTCATTTTGCTTGGATCCACAATCAACACTCATGGAAGAAGCAGTCTAGAAATCAAAGGTTGTATTGCATTAGGCAAATCTGATGCACAAGACCTCTTTAAAATGTTCAAGAGCAAATATATCAGTTTGAGAACTAAGGTGTGCCTAACCCAAGCCATGCTATTTCCAATCACCTCATGCATGTGAAAGTTGAACAATGAAAATGTGGACCATAGAGGAACTGATGCATTTGAATTACAGTGTTGGAGAGAATATGAAATGTATCACAGACTGCCAGGAGAACAAACCAATCTGTGTTGGAAGAAGTAAGCCAGAATGCTTCTTAGAAGCCAGGATGACAAGACTGTATTTATCATATTTTGGACATGTTACTAGGAAGGACCAGTCCTTGAAGAGGAACATCATGTTTGGTAAAGAAGAGGATCTGTGACAAAGAGGAGCTGCCTTGACTCAGTGACAGTAGCAATCGGCTCACGAGTAACAACAATTGTGAGGATGGTGCAGGACTGGCAGAGTTTGATTCTGTTGTGCAGAGAAACACTATGAGTTGGAACTGAGTCGATGGCACTTAACAACAGCAACAAGCTATACAGAAGTTGTCAAGTATTATCAGTGAGCAGCAAAGAGTAACCGAAGAATATGGTAAGAATGAGCGATATAAGCCAGGTATTTAAGTCAGGAATGTAACTCTTCCCTCTATCCTTCATGAAAGGAGCTTAGTATTAAGACAACAGGAGAAAGTTAGAGACATCAAAGAAGTGAAACATTAGAATAAGCCACAAGTCTTACCTCGCTGGTTTTATGTCGGGTTTGTGTGGTGGAAAGTGTGTGAGTCTCAGTCTCAGATTTTGATTTCACAATCTCTCTGAACCACTTTTGATATTGCTTCCAGACCTGGAATATCAAAGGAAATACCATGATGATTTTTATTAACATTGGCCAAGAGGAGAAATGCCAGCATGTCAGAAAAAGACACTTATTTTCCCCAACTTTTTTATTATGAATGGAGTGAAGGTACACAGCAGGTCATCAATTTTGCTTCATTACATGGTTGCAATCCCTTCCATGTACCAATTGTTGTTGTTGTTAAGTGCCATCGAGTCGGTTCCAACCCATAGTAACTCTCTATAGGGTTTCCAAGGAGCATCTGGTGAGCTTGAACCACTGACTCTGTAGTTCAAATGGCTTTGTAGTCTGGTGCATTAACCCACAGCGCCACACCAGGACTCCATGTACCAATAGTCAACAGTATTTACCTCTATTCACTTTATCTATTGCATTCCTCCCTGTGTCTTTTGCTACCTTCATGGTTCCTCTGCCAACCTCCCTCTTGTATATTGCCAGCCCTGTCATCCATGTTAACATGAAGACATTTATTATTAAAAGACTTCTCATATTATAGAAAGGTCCCTGGGTGATGCAAATAGTTTGGGCCCACCTGCTAACTGATTTGAACTCATTCAGTGGCACTGGACAAGAAAGGCCTGGCTACCTACTCCCATAAAGATTACAGCCAAGAAAATCCTATGGTGCTCAAGTATGTCCTGGAATGCATGTCACCAGGAGTCAGAATTGACTGCATAACATTTTTTTTTGGTTTCCTATTACAGAAAACACCTTTGTTATAAAAAAAAATGAGAGCTATGCATATGTGAAGGAGCTCTGGTAGCGTAGTGGTTACGAATCGGGCTGCGAGCCTTAAGGTCAGCGGTTCGAAACTACCAGCCGCTCCGCGGGAGAAAGATGAGGCTTTCTACTCCCGTAAAGATTTACACCCTCGGAAACCCTGTACAGGGTCGCTATGGGTCGGAACCGACTCGACGGCACTTAACAACAACAACAACAACAACAATGCATATGTGAAAGTAAGACAATAGAAGTCATATATAACTCTTCAATCTAGAGAAACCTACTGATAATGTTTTGGGGTGCCCCAGAAGAGTTGAAGTGACACAAGACTTCAAGTGTATGAAGTTCATTTAGGTGCTGATAGAGGTAAGAGAAGGCAGACAGTAAAGGATGTGTTTCTATCAAGGACTTATTTTCTGTGGGCAACCAAGGTTCAGTTCTGTTGGGGACCTCAGGGAGAAAGCTTAGGGCATGCACTTCAGAGTTAACCTACTTGTGGGATGGGAGAATGGAAACGGAGGGAAGACTAGATTGAAGTCTTCTGCATTGGGCTCACTCAGGTGCATATCCATTAAGAAGAGTTGCCTGCTTATTTCTTTGGCTGAACAATTAAATTACATTTGCTTATAATGATATGGATGAATGAATGGAAAGAGGGAAAAATAAATGGATAGCTGTGTAATAATGCAAATATGACACAATATTCATTATAGAATCTAGGTGTTAACTACACAGTTCTGCTAACTTTCTTGTACATTTGAAAATGTTCATAACAAAATGTTGGAAATTACCTTATGTGATTTCACTATCAAACTGTTTAAACATACTAGTGTGGAGACTATGTCAACACATGAAATATGTTTAAGAAATCTGTTAAATGGTAGGATAAAATTGCATTATCTATCTCAATACTTCACTCTACTGTGGTAGTATTATAACCTTGCCCTTGTCTCATGGTGGGTGGAACTTCATTTTGCTTGGCTCCACCATTAATATTCATGGAAGCAGCAGTCAATGAATCAAATGACATACTGCATTAGGCAAATCTGCTGCACAAGACCTCTTTAAAGTGTTGAACAACAACGATGACAGTGTGAGGATTATGGTGTACCTGACCTAAGCCATGGTATTTTCAAACACCTCATATGCATGTGGAAATTAGACAAGGAATAAGGAAGACCACAGAAGAATTTGCATTTGAGTTATGGTGTTGGAGGAGAATATTAAAAGTACCATGAACTTCCAGAAGAACAAACAAATCTGTGTTGGAAGAAGTATAGCCAGAATGTTCCTTAAAAGCCAAGATGGCCAGACTTCATCTCTCATACTTTAGACCACACCCTGGAGAAGGACATCATGTTTGGTAAAGTGAAAAAGAGGGAGACCCTTAATGAGATGGACTAGCAAAGTTGCAGCAGCAATGGGCTCGAGTGTGAGGTTGGCACAGGACTGGGCAGTGTTTCGTTCTGTTGTGCATAAAGTCGCTATGAGCCAGAATGGACTTGATCATACCTAAAAACAACTTTGTGTTTAGTCATGTGACTTGCTTTGACCAATGTAATATGAGCAGTGGTGATGTAAGCAGAAGACTGAAATGACCTAGCCCAGCTAGTAGGGCTTGCCTTCCTGTGCCAAGATCTAGAATGAACTTCAACCCACCTGTTGACCCAGGATGTAACAAATTGTAACAAATATCCTAAAAAAACCATTGAGTTTTTTTAAGGATATTTGTTACACAGCAACAGCTGACTATTAGAAATTGAAAAGCTGAAGAAAAACATCATAGTTCCTTAATGTAGCAATTAGTTGTTTTCTGAAAATCTTTCGATCTTAAAATTAGAGAAAATATAGTCTTTACATACTGATTACAAACAAACCCAGATAAAAATTCAGGGAAGACAACTTGAATTGTTCATTAATATTGGTATCTCCACACTTTTCTTAATTTTAAACAATAAAAGGTCAATGTTTACCTGTTGGCTAAAGAGGCAGTACACCAGGAAGATGAAGATGCCCTGCAGGCTGTTGACAATGGTGAAGAGGTAGGTCATGACCCGAGCAGCTGAGCCCACTTGCAACATGCCTAGACACCATGTGCAGCCCAGGATGAAGAGCTGAGCTATTGCTTTGAATGTCAGCATCCTAAGGGGAGTCAGAAATGATGATGTTAAAAACCTAATAATAGGTTGTGTGTCAGAGTCAGTTCAGATTCATAGCGACCTTGTATAGAGTTTCCAAGGCTAAAAATCTTTATAGGAGCAGAAATCCTCATCTCTCTTACGGGTGGGCAACTGATAGATTTGAACTATCACCTGTGGTTAGCAGCCAGATCATAACTCACTATGCTACCAGAGCATACTAGTATGGTAGCTCTTCTGGTGCTATACTTCTTAGGTTTAAATCCAAGTCCAGGCACTAACTAACTGTGTGAACTTGATCAGGTCACTTGACTTTTCTGTAACTCAGTTCCCTTACCTTTGTCATAGTCCTACCTCAGAGGGTTGTTGCAAAGATTAAATGAGAATTTAATATATATGTAAAACATAGGATAATATCTGGAACAAAATTAGTACTGTATATATGTAAAGCATTTTAAAACTGGGTGTTTTCTCTCTTTAAATAGGGTCAAAAGGGGTGTTGTAATAATCACAATGGGTCAGCAGTCATAAATTGGAGATGTCTCAGGCAAACGAAGATTTATGGCCACGCTACTTAGCTTGTGTAGGTTCTCATCAATTGTGACAGTGGGAGATTACAATGGACTTACTAGTCCCTGGAGCCTAAATATAGGATTGTTGTTGTAGTTTTTACGTACCATTGAGTTGGTACCGACTCATAGAGACCATATGCACAGCAGAACAAAACACTGCCCGATCCTGGGCCAACCTCACTACTGTTGTCACGCTTGAGTCCATCATTGCTGCCACTTGGCCAATCCATCTTGTTGGGGGTCTTCCTCTTTTTCTCTGACCCCCCACTTTACCAAACATGACCTCCTTCTCCAGTGACTGGTCCCTCCTGACAATATGTCTGAAGTATGAGAGACGAAGTTTGGCCATCTTGGCCTCCAAGAAGCACTCTGGCTGCATTTCTTCCAAAATGGATCTATTGGTTCTTTTGTCAGACCATGGCACTTTCAAAATTCTCCTCTGACACCATAACTCAAAAGCATCAATTCTTCTATGGTCTTCCCTATTCACTGCCCAGCTTTTGCATGTATATGAGGTGATTGAAAATACCATGGCTTGGGTCAGGCACACCTTAGTCCTCAAGGTGACATCTTTGCTCTTCAACACTTTAAAAAGGTCTTGTGCACCAGATTTGCCTAATGCAATACACTGTTTAATTTCTTGACTGTTGCTTCCATGAGTGTTGACAGTTGATCCAAGAAGAATGAAGTCCTTGACAACTTCAATCTTTTCTCCATTGATAGGAATGTTGTTTATTGGTCCAGTGGTGAGGATTTTTGTTTTCTTGACATTGAGATGTAATCCATACGGAAGGCTGTGCTCTTTAATCTTCATCAGTAAATGTTTTAAGTCCTCTTCACTTTCAGCAAGCAAGGTTGTATCATTTGCATATCATAGGTTGTTAATGAGTCTTCCTCCAATCCTGATGCCACATTTTTCTTCATAGACCCCAGCTTCTCAGATTATTTGCTCAGCATACAGGTTGAATAAGTATGGTGAAAGAATACAACCTTGTCACACACCTTTTTTCATTTAAACCATTCAGTGTTCCCATGTTCTGTTTGAATAACTACCTCTTGGTCCACGTACAGATTCCTCATGAGCACAATTAAGTGTTCCAGAATACTCATACTTTGCAATGTTGTCCATAGCTTGTCGTGATCCACACAATCGAAAGCCTTTGCGGATATATGTGGATGTATGTAAATGGGGTGGGTGTATGTATATGGGGAAATGTAGGAGGGAGGAGTATTGGGGGTAAGTATATAAAGAGGGGGTGAGAAGTACCATTTGTCCAATCTTACTTTGTATTCTGGATGGTTGACACTTCATTATTGAGGGAAGAAAGCTTCCTTTTCAAAATCCAAAAGACCAAGAGAAGAAAAACTAAATTTACCTGCAATGACACAAAGAGTGCAGAAAGCAAGTTAAAATATTTATCATGTCTGTTGACTGAAGTTGTATATTTAAAGAAACAAATGAAAAAACAACAAAGAGCAGCTCAGGCTGCTTATGTACCACAAAACACCTCAAGGAATTTGGTTACTTGGTTTGGAGGTTGATAGTTTCATGGGTGATTCTAGTTAATTGACCCAATACTGTATTTCATGATATGTTCTACTTCCTAGTTCACTGTGTAGTACCTGCAGTCTTAAAAGCTTACAAGAGGCTGTTCAAGGTACAATGCTGTTAACTGCCATCAAGTTGGTTCTAACTCATAACGACTTTGTATAGGGTTTCCAAAGCTGTAAATCTTTTCAGGAACAGAAAATCCCATCTTTCTCTTGAGGAATGGCTGGTGGGCTTGAACTTCTGACCTTGCGGTCTGCAGTCTAGTATTTGTCCTACAGAGACACCACACTGCCCCAAGGTACAATAATTGGTCTCTACTAGTGTAGTCGTTATGAATTGGGCTGCTAACCTCAGGGTCAGCAATTTGAAACTACCAGCTGTTCCATGGGAGAAAGATGAGGCTTTCTGCTCCCGTAAAGATTTACAGCCTCAGAAACCCTGCACAGGGTTGCTCTGTGTCAGAACTGACTCCATGGCACTTAGCAACAACAACCTGGAGCAGCAGAGGAAGAAAGCAACTAAGGAATTGGAGGAGGAACTACAACTGCAGGTCTAATTGTATCCATGACATCTGCCTCCTTTGCCATGAGACCCAATTGAATGGTGCCCCGCTACGATTACTGAATATTTTGATCAAAAATTCTTTAGCAGAATTCTGATCAGAAGGGGTGAAATGGAGAATGTTTAATTCCTATGGAATCCAGGCTTTCTGGAGTCGTGGAGGGTGGATGAACCCCTGAAACTATGGCCCAGAGATAATCTTTAAACTTTACATTAAAAATATCCCCTGAGGTCTTGAAGCCAAACAGTAGTTTAGCTTCATGAGTAAAGAATGCCTTGAGCGTGTGCCCTTTTAAGAACTATCCATGTGTGGTCAAATTTACAACAGCGACTCAAAGGATTAGATGGGAAACTTGGGGGAAAATGAGTTTAGGTTAATGGGGGAGAAACAACTCAGAAAAGGGGAGTGAGTTCAAGCTGCACAACTTAAAGAATGTGTTCAATGTTTGTGCAGAAATTGTTGAATTGTTGAAATATTGGTGTATATTCTCAACAACAACAAATAAAATAAATGAAAAAATATGTGACATGTATATTGCGAGTTGCATGTAACTTCTACTTCCTTGGGTTTGAATAGTTAGCAGCTAGAAAATCAAACCATACACCTGAGAAAATGTCTCAGGTATGACTTTGCTCCTAATACTTGTGGAGGTTCTTCTTTGGCCAGGAACACTGTAGCCCACATACTCACACAGATAATGGCACAGACGGGCCCAAGGAAACCCCAGATGAATCCCTCAGCCAGTTGTAGCCAGCACCTAGAAAAAAGTGAGACAGTGACACAGGGAAGATTAGAAATGAACATAAAATGGCACCGTTCCAACAGAGTACTGAAAATAGCAGTTGATACTACCATGTGTTACTACGAAGCCAGTTGCTAACCAGTAGATTCTAATTCATGGTGATCTCAGGTGTGTCAGAGTAGAATTCTGCACGACAGGGTTTTCAATGGCTGATTTTTCAGAAGTGGATTGTGAAGCATTTTCCCCAAGGTGCCACTGTGTGCCAAGGTTTGAGTTAGCCACTGAGCATGTTAATAGTTTGCACCACCCAAGGACTCTGTATCAGTACTAGGTTAAGCGTTTTGCAAACACAGTCTTCGTTAGGGATTGAATTGTGTCCTCCTAAAAGATATGTTGTAAGCCCCAATCCTTGCACAAGCAAATGTACCCTTGTTAGGAAATAAGGTCTTTGAAGATATTATCAGATAACATGAGGTCATACTGGACAAAGCTGTAATCCAGTGAGTGGTGTCCTTGTAAAAGGGGAGAAGAGACACAGATGGGCCATAAGACTAAAGAGGTAGAGATTTTAATATATCTAAAAGCCAAGGAGCTCTTGTAGTGTAGTGGTTACGAATTGGGCTGCAAACTGCAAGGTCAGCAGTTTGAAACTACTAGCTGCTCCATGGGAGAAAGATGAGGATTTCTGCTCCCGTAAAGATTTACGGGATTTGCTTGCTGAAAGTGAAGAGGACTTGAAACATTTACTTATGAAGATCAAAGAGCACAGCCTTCGATATGGATTACATCTCAATGTCAAGAAAACAAAAATCCTCACCACTGGACCAATAAACAACATTCTTATCAATGGAGAAAAGATTGAAGTTGTCAAGGACTTCATTCTTCTTGGATCAACTATCAACACTCGTGGAAGCAGCGGTCAGGAGATCAGACGACGTATTGCACTGGGCAAATCTGCTGCATAGGAACTTTTTAAAATATTGAAGAGCAGAGATGTCAGCTTGAGGACTAAGGTGCGCCTGACCCAGGCCATGGTGTTTTCAATAGCCTCATATGGATGCGAAAGCTGGACAGTGAATAAGGAAGATCGTAGAAAATTGATGCCTTTGAGTTGTGGTGTTGGAGGAGAATACTGAAAGTGCCATGGGCTACCAAAAGAACCAATAGATCTGTTTTGGAAGAAGTGCAGCCAGAGTGCTCCTTGGAGGCCAGCATGGCTAAGCTTTGTCTCTCCTACTTTGGACATATTGCTGGGAGGAAACAATCGCTGGAGAAGGATGTCATGCTGGGTAAGGTGGAGGGTCAGAGAAAAAGAGGAAGACCCCTAACGAGATGGATCAGCCAAGTGGCATCATTGATGGACTCAAGTGTGGCAAGTGGTAGTGAGGTTGGCCCAGGATCGGACATTGTTTTGTTCTGCTGTGCATGGGGTCGCTATGAGTCAGCTCCGACTCAATGGCACCTGACAACAACAACAACAACAAAGATTTACAGCCTCGGAAACCCTGTACAGGGTCGCTATGGGTCAGAACTGACTGGATGGCACTTAACAACCACAACAAAAACAAAAGCCAAGAAATGCCACAAATTGTAAGGAATCACTTGAAGCTGGAAGAGACAAGAAAGGATCCCCCACTAGAGCTTTCAGAGAGACTCTTGCTAACATCCTAATTTTGGATTTGTGGCATTTAGAACTGTGATAAAATAAATTTCTGTTGTTATAAGTTGCTTACTTTGTGGTATTTCATACAGCAGTCCTAGGAAACTAATGCTGTCTTGCTGAATTTCCACACCAGTATTATGAGGTTGGGACTGTGGGGATAACTATTATTCCTGTTTAACAAAGGAAGGGGCTCAGGTTTGAAAACTCAAGGTTCAAGAGCATGGGAGGGACAGAGCTGAGATGTTGCCACAGAACTCTCCCTCCAGAACCCACACTTACCACCATCTTATCTGTCTCCCTGCAAAAGGGGTTAGAGCTGATATAAAGGGGAATGTGGAGTAAATTTGATATGTATATTCCAATCATCATCGTTAGCACCACTTCCAAAAAGCTTTCAGGAAATTTGAACTGTCCATGGCATGGGGTGGACTTTGCATTTACCAGGCAGATGTTCCATAAAGGTGAGGCTTGGATGCTGCAGAAATTGCCACAATCACAGCTGGGACTCCATAGCCCACAGGGAACATGACCTTCTTCATGTGTTTGCTCACACTGGAGTAGTTGACCACGGTCAGGTTTCTTGCAGTGAGGAAGAGGTGCAGGCCCTCCAACAGCATCCAGGTGAAGGCGGCCAGGTAGAGGTAGTGTAAGGCACCAGCGATGATGGCACACAGCACCTGGGGGAGGAGGGAGAGTGAGTCATCACGAGGGGCTGTCAGAGTGGAGTGCAGCCCAAGAACCTCTCTTTCACCTTGGCATTGAACTTAGAGCACCTGACATTAGACCAAGGTCATCAAAAGTAAAGCCATTTGATAGTCAAGCACTACTCACCTTGGCACTAACTCTTCCAATTTCCCTTGGGCCCAAGGACAGTTTAGCAGGGTATCAAGAATAGCTTGGTTCCATGAGCTCATCCTCTCCTAGGCAGGGCAGAGAGTCCTTAGGGACATTGTCCGTACCTTGGGCTCAGTTTGGTTGATCCCGATGAGGAAGAGGAGGTGGGCCAGGAAGAGGCAGAGTGAGAGATGCAGGTGGAGTGAAGTGCTGATGTTCTGGATGGCTTTACACAGGAGGAAGGTGAGGGCTGCCAGGAAGAGGCACAGCAGAGAGAGGCCCAGCCCTACATAGGTGATCACAGTCAGCAAGGGATCGTCCTCCTGGGGCCAAGTAAAGAGATGTTCACAGTCACACTCTCCTATGGATGACAGTGTTCCCCTCTTGCAATGGGGCATTCCAAATATGAGGGGGCTTCAAAAAGTTCATTGATAAGTGTAATTAAAAAATAATGGAATTGTTTTGAAGCTCCTCAAATGGGGGCAAAGCTTGATGATGGAGATTGTAAGACATGTTTATTGGGCTAAGGTTTACCCCCAGAGAGATGTGGGACGTCCTGTGTAGCTGAGCCCATTCCAGTATCCTCTCCACACTCAGCTGTACCTGCCCTTTGGCTCTCTGCCTGTGAACAATCTGTCTGAATGTATTTTTCCTGACACACGGGCATACTTGGACATATCAGAGCAAGTTACAAGTGCCAGGGTGTTAATGCCCCTGGAAACTACCTGCAAACAATAACAGTTGGGAAATTGGTCAACAAATAATCTAGCATCCTCATTTTTGGGTGCTAGATGTCTCTGAGGTGTGTGTTCTACTCTGTCTCCCAGAGCGACTCAGTGGGACTGAACCCCAGTTGCCCATGATGATGTTAAAACTATTTTTGCAGAGGCAAGAGTTAAAATGGCTTCTCTGAGGTAAGCACAAAATAAAAATTAGCCATATGGCTTTTACAACAAACAGTAGGTTTCAGTAGAATCAAAATGTTGTCAACTTTTCCTTATTAGCATGAATTAGCATTACTTATCAGCTTGAGTTAGCAATATTCACCCACTCAAGCTAAAGTAACTTACATTTCAGTGATCAAATTTCCCAAAACAAAAGAACATGAAATGTGATTAACCAATCAAAGCAAAGGGCAAACTACTTACTCATCTAAATTAAAAAATGGCAGTGTAAAAGTGTAAACTCGAGTCCCTTCACCATTTTCAGGTTGGGGTGCACCCTGGTCAAGAAAAGTTTTCACTCAATAAATCCTGTTGAGTCTAATTGACTTATTAATAAAACATACTCTGTTTCTATCTTCCTGTGCAGCCTCTGCTCACCCACCTGGGGTCTGGATCCAGGAGTACCACCCCGTCTCTCTTCCCACCCCTCTCCACATCTGCAGGCTCATGATTTTCACCCCTTTAGTTGTTTGTTTTTGGAATACAGCAATTGGACTTATGTGGCCCAGTCACTTTGGTACCTACTTTGGCTCCACCCCTGCTGTACTGCTCTTGTTCACTTCTCTACTGCCTGACCAATGATGATCAGCAGCCAGCATTAGATAAACTCGCCCTGCAAACACAAGTCCAATCTCTAACATACCTACCAGAAGACAGATGATAAGTGCCTGAGAATACATCAGCATACAGTCATCAATTAAATTATAAATACAATGACACCACAATGTCTTGTAGACAACAGACAATTTCAGCGTACATGAAGAAACAACAGAGTGCTTCAAACAAGTGACCAAAATACAGAGTCAGAGAATATAATACCAAAAATGGTATCAGAACTACTTGATAAGGAATTTAAAAGAATGACATTTAGGTACCTTTAATGGATTGAGAAAATGATTAAGAAAAATGCAGATGAAATCAAGGAAAACACAGATAAAACTTTAGAAGAATTCAGGGAAGTATGACAAAAACAAATTGAAAAAAAAAAAAGAAAAATTAGAAACCAAATGAAAACAGCAAATAGAAATCTAGAAGATTAAAACTAAGATTTCAAAAACAGATAATGCATTGAAAGGGCAAAGAAGTACAATAGAATCAATGGAAGTCTGAATTAGTGAGTTTGAAGAAAAATCTCTCAATACTCATCTGTTAGAAGAACAATCAGAGTCAGGGTACAGTGCTGTGGGATGAGTATTGGGCTGCTAACTGAAAGGTCAGTGGTTTAAACCCACCAGTCACTCCTTGGAAACTATATGTAGGGTTGCTATGACTCAGAACTGACTTGATGGCACTTAGCAATAACAAGAGGAACAATCAAATAGGAACAAAATAAATCCGAAGAAAGCCCAATAATTATGTGGAATGTTATTCAAGAGGAATAATTTATGTGTGATTAGAATTCCAGAACAAAAAGAGACAAAAATAAAACAAACAAACCACCAAGAAACTTGTTGAAGAGTTGTTGGAAGAAAAATTACCTAACATCATGAAAGATGAAAAGATATGCATTTAAGTAGTTGAACAAACTCCCAAAAGGACAGACATCAAAAGAAAATCACCAAGACATATTATAAACCAAGATCAGGGAAAGACATATCATAAACCAAGGATAGGGAAAGCTGAGAGCAAATTGAGAAAAACATAAAGGTACCTAAAGGGAAAAATTAATAAGATGAGGCTCTGATTTCTTGTCAGAAACCATGTCGGCAAGAAGACAATGGGATGTTGTATATAAAACTCTGAAGGAAAAACATTGCCAACTGAGAGTCATATACCTAGCAAAATTCTCTGAAATATGACAGTAAAGTTGGGACATTTACAGGAAAACAGAAGTTAAAAGAATTTGTGAAAACCAGACCAACTTTACAAAAAATACAAATTTTACTGTATCTGTGGCACTGCGGGTTAATGCGTGGTCGGCAGTTCAAGCTCACCTACCACTCGTTGGAAACTCTATAGAGGATTGCTCTGAGTTGGAACTGACTCGATGGCCCTTAACAACAGTAGATAACCCAAAGCACTACAGTTTAATTTTGTTTGTTCTTAAACTTTATATAATTAGGTCCAAATTTGGCATATTCTGTTGGGCTTTTACAGAACATAAAGTAACTACGAAAAGGAGATCTAGATGAAAACAACAATGAGATACAAGAATGACAGACATGAAAAGATTTGACAAGGATGCGGATCAATGGGAGCTCTCCTACAGTGCTAGTAGTGGTCTGCCTTAGTGTATATTTGGAACTATTTTGTCTAGTGACTGTGTTGTTAGGTGCTGTTGAGTCAGCTCCAACTTGCAGGGACCTTATGTATAACAGAATGAAAGGTTCCCTCATCCTGTGTCAAACTCCAGATAATAGGTACATTTGAGCCCATTGTTGAAGCCTTGTGTAAATTATCTAATTAAGGGTCTTCTTTTTTGCTGACCTACATTACCAATCCAATGTAAGCCAAATGCAGGGACTGTAGGACTCAGGAACTTCTCTCTGCACTAGAGGCACTCATGCATATGAGCATCATAAGGGAGAGGATGAGACCCATGTTGGGCAGGTGTAGTACCATTGATTTTAAAACAGCCCCTAAAAAAATGTGAAGTTCCAACCATTTATCCGACAGTATTCCCAACTCAGTTTTGTTCCACAGTTCACTGCAATGACCACACAGAACTCACACACCATGTTGTTGTTGTTGGTAGGTGCCAATGAGTTGGTACCACCCCATAGCAAACTTATGCACAGCAGAATGAAACACTGCCTGATCCTGGGCCAACCTCATTACCGTTGCCACACTTGAGTCCATTGATGCTGCCACTTGGCCAATCCATCTCATTGGGGGTCTTCCTCTTTTTCTCTGACCCTCCACCTTACCAAACATGATATTCTTCTCCAGCGACTGGTCCCTCCTGACAATATGTCCGAAGTATGAGAGACGAAGTTTGGCCATCTTGGCCTCCAAGGAGCACTCTGGCTGCATTTCTTCCAAAATGGATCTATTGGTTCTTTTGTCAGACCATGGCACTTTCAATATTCTCCTCCAACACCATAACTCAAAAGCATCAATTCTTCTATGGTCTCCCTTATTCACTGTCCAGCTTTTGCATGCGCATGAGGTGATTGAAAATACCATGGCTTGGGTCAGGCACACCTTAATTCTCAAGCTGAGATCTTTGCTCTTACATACTTTAAAAAGGTCTTGTGCAGCAGATTTGCCTAATGCAATGCATTGTTTGATCTCTTGACTGCTGCTTCTGTGAGTGTTGATAGTTGATCCAAGAACGAAGTCTTTGACAACTTCAATCTTTTCTCCGCTGATAAGAATGTTGTTTATTGGTTGTGTGATGAGGATTTTTGTTTTCTTGACATTGAGAGGTAATCCATACCGAAGGCGATGCTATTTGATCTTCATCAGTAAATGTTTTAAGTCCTCTTCACTTTCAGCAAGCAAGGTTGTATCATCTGCATATGGCAGGTTGTTAATGAGTCTTCCTCCAATCCTGATGCCATGTTTTTCTTCATAGAACCCAGCTTCTTGGATTATTTGCTCAATGTACAAGTTGAATAAGTATGGTGAAAGAATATAACTTTGCACACCTTTTTAAATTTAAACCATTCAGTGTTCCCATGTTCTGTTAGAAAAACTGCCTCTTGGTCCACGTACATATTCCTAATGAGCACAATTAAGTGTTCTGGAATACTCATACTTTGCAATGTTGTCCATAGCTTGTCATGATCCACACAATTGAAAGCCTTTGTGTAGTCAATAAAGCACAGGTAAACATTTTTTTGATATTCTCTGCTTTCAGCCAAGATCCATCAGCAATGATATCCCTCATTCCACGGCCTCTTCTGAATCTGGCCCGAACCTCTGAAAGTTCTCTGTCAATGTATGATTGTAGCCATTTCTGTATTACCTTTAGCAAAACTTTACTCGCATGAGATATCAAAAAGATTTTCTGATGATTTCCGCATTCTGTTGGGTCACTTCTCTTTGGAATGGGCACAAATACAGATCTCTTCCAATCATTTGGCCAGATAGTTGTCTTCCAAATTTCTTGGCATAGATGACTCCTGTGCTGCCTCACTTTCTTGAAAGATTTCAATTTTGATTCCATCAATTCCTGGTGCCTTATCTTTGTCAATTTCTTTAATGCACGTTGGACTTCTTCCTTCAATATCATTGGCCCTTGATCATATGGTACCTCTTGAAACAGTTGAACATTAACCATTTCCATTTGGTACAGTAACTCTGTGTATGCCTTCCATCTTCTCTTAATGTTTTCTGTATCATTCAATAATTTGCCCAGAGAATCTTTCAATAATGAAACTCGAGGCTTGAATTTTTTCTTCAGTTTCCCCAGTTTGAGAAATGCTGAAGAAAATGTTCTTACTTTTTGGTTTTCTGACTCCAGATCTTTGCATATTTTATTGTAATATTTGGCTTTATCTTCTCGAGCTTATCTTTGAAAATTTCTGTTCAGCTCTTACACCTCCTCATTTCTTCCATTTGCTTTAGCATCTCTACACTGGAGAGCAAGTTTCAGTGTCTCTTCTGACATCCATTTTGACCTTTTCCTTCTTTCTTGTTTTCTCAATGACTTTTTGCTCTCTTCATGTATGGTGTTCTTGATGTCATCCCACAACTCTTCTGGTATTCGGTCTTTAGTGCTTAATG
>NW_006408786.1:2548593-2557815 GCF_000296735.1 Chrysochloris asiatica
AAAAAAAAAAAAAAAAAGAATGTCCACACTGTATCTCCATGGTTCTGACAGGCATTCGTAGCTGTTCTGATCCTTCCTCTGCTTGGTCTCTCCCAAGATGGCAGCTCTGGGAGCACCTGAGCATCTTGAATTAGAAAGCCATGGATTTCTTGCTTCTGCTACAAATGCCCCTAGCTTTAAGCCTTCCAAGCTTCTAAATATTCCTTTATATGTTGTTCCGAATTCTGGCACCATCCCCTGAGCCTGCTTGGTCCTGTATTCTGTGTTATTGCTGACGGAGCTCCTTACTGCACGTCTACCATCTTGTTTGTCCTCTCAGTAAGAAGGCTATATCTTCAGGCAAGATGGCCTGGTGTGATCCTCAGACACCATACACACTCACAATTATGGGGTTTATTAGGGAAATTGACAGGTTACAATTCAGAGTGAGAAATGCTCAGGGCACAGTTCTTTCAGTCAGGACAGTCTCTCCTCAGCTGTGCGCACAGGCAGGCCTTTCTCTGCCTGGGCAATGTTGCAAAGCAATTTTGGGGCTGCTGATAAATGTCCACAGGACACACCATTCCGCCATAAACTCAGCCTGAAGGCACTTGGCTCTAGCTCTGTGCGCCAGCAAGCCTAGCTCTCCCATTTAAGAACCTGGAGGAAACCCACTCTATAAACAAGCCTCCTGCCCCAAATCACTCACTTTTACTTGCTCTGTGGACTGGGAATCTCACCACTCTGTCTTGTGGTCTGACTTCTGAGTCTTTGGCTACTGCTTCTCTGCAGCTCCTCTGGTGTCGCAACTTTCTGTCCATGGTTGAGGAAGTTAAATATGTAGAGGTCTTGGGAGTCAAAGGATGCACTCTACTCCTGGATTTTCTTTGGTGTTAGTAAGATTTCCCTTTACTGCTTCTAAGGTGGCTCATTTTATAACCCTGCTGAAGTTTCAAGTTTTTACAATTACAGTGAACTCTGTTAACATCCACAGCTGAATCATGCCATCCTATCAGTGCCTTCTCCCACCTTCTCTTATTTAGACCCATCAGGAAAAGAATAGTTTGGTGGACATTACAAAGACTAAGGCTAGAAGGGACATATCAAACAATTCACTACACCACAGCACCCAACTGGCAACAACCCACATATGTATTACCCATAGACTGCATAAATAAATTGTGGTAGAGTCATGAAAGGGAATATTATATGACAAAGAAAAATGAATGAACCAAGGCTATGTCCAATTAGCAGATGAGTTCCATAAATGGATTAATGTATGAATAAAGTACTTTGTGTTGTTAACCCCATTTTAGTGCCACCAGTGCCCTATGTAATAGGAGAAGTCAGACATTTCCACTATGTGCTGTTCTGGGGAAATTGTCCATGTCTGGTGTGCCATCACTGAGCCCATATCCTCAGTCAATTCTTCCCTGTTGTTATGGGTTGAATTGTGTCTCTCCCAAATACATGTTGTAAATCCTAATCTAATTGTTGTTATTTGTAATTGTTGTTAAGTGCCTCGAATCAGTTCTGACTCACAGAATCATCTAGGGTTTCTGAGGAGTGGCTGGTGAGTATGAACCACTGACTTTGCAGTTCAAACCTACCTTGCAGTCCAGTGCATATCCTACAGTGCCACGCCAGGATTCTATAGTGGCTAAATTATGATCCCATTTGGGAATCGGCTATCTTTCTTTCTAATGAGGCAGTACTAACACAGGGTGTGTGTCTTAAGTCAATCTCTTTTGAGGCATAAAGGAACAGATGAAGCAAATAAGTGCAGTTGAGGGAAGATAGATGCCATCACATGAGATCTCCAAGGATTCAAGAGGCAGAAGCTGAAAAGAGACAAGGTCTTTCCCTCAGCCCACAAAGACAGATGTCTTCCACAAGAGCCAATGCCCTAAATTCAGACTTCTAGCCTCCTAAGCACTGAGACAATACATTTCTGTTTGTTAGAAGCCATCCACTTATGGTATTTCTATGACACCAGCACGATTTCTATTATATCTTAATGCTGGTTTAATGGAGTCCTGGTGTGGCAATGTAGGATAAGCACTGGACCACAAGGTCGGTTTGAACTGTAAAGTTGGTGGTTCAAACCCACCAGCTATTCCTTGGGAACTCAATACAGGGTGTCTGTGAGTCGGAACCCACTCAATGACATTTAACAACAACAAAAGATGACTAAGGCATCCTTCAGTTGCTTGGCTCTGGCCACACTTCTTTTGGACCACTCCAAATTTGTTTTCTCCTCAGGGATTTACATGTATGGTTCTTCTTTTTTGGGATGCACTTCTTTAAGACCTTCTACTGACATTTTCTTTTCTTTCAACTGAGGTAAACTTCACATGTTATAAAATTCCCTATTTTGAAGTGAAAATACAGTGGTATTTAGTGCCTTGACGATGTTGTACAATTATCATCTCTATCTTGTTGCAAACATTTTCATCTCCCGAAAAGGAAACCCTGTGTCTATTAACAGTCACTCTCCAGCTCCTCCCCCCAAGACACTTTGTTGTTGTTGTTAAGTGCCATCGAGTCGGGTCCGACCCATAGCGACCCTGTACAGGGTTTCCGAGGGTGTAAATCTTTACGGGAGTAGAAAGCCTCATCTTTCTCCCGCGGAGCGGCTGGTAGTTTCGAACCGCTGACCTTAAGGTTCGCAGCCCGATTCGTAACCACTACGCTACTGGCAACCACTAATCTGCTTTGTGTCTCTATGGATTTACTTATTCTGGATATTTTATATAAATGGTATCATACAAGATGTCACCTTCTTTGTCTGACCTCTCTCACACAGCATAAGGTTTTTAAGATTCATCCATGTTGTAGCATGTATCAGAATTTTATATCTATTCATCTGTTGGACATTTGGGCTATTTTCACCTTTTGGCTCTTGTAAGTAGTGTAGCTCTGAACATTTGTGAACAAGCATTTGTTTACGTATCTATTCTCAATTCTTTGGGGTATGCACCTTGGAGTGGAATTGCTGAGTCATGTGGGAATTCTGTATTTGACTTTTTGAGGAACTACCAAACTGATTTCCACAGTGGCTGCACCATTTTACATTCCCATGGACGGAGTTCTATTGTTTTCATATCTTCATCAATACTTGTAATTTATGGGTTTTTGATTATAGATTTTCTAGTGGGTATGATAAAGCCCTTGTAGCACAGTGGTTATAGTGGTCAGCTGCTCATTGAAAGAACAGCCATTCGATCCTATCAGATGCTCTGTGTGAGAGAGATGTGGCAGTCTGACTTTACAGCCCTGAAAACCTTATGGAGATAGTTCTACTCAGTCTTAGAGGATTTAACTCAATGGCAATGGGGTATGGGTCCTCATTATGGTTTTGAGTACTGATTTTTTCTTTTAATATTCAGATTTCAGCTAAAATATTTAGCTGTTAAGTCACATATATTTCCCAGTCATTCACTTTCTCCTTTTCATTTCCTTCATAGCTCTTATTGCTACCTTATAAGTACTCACAAAGTATCTGCTGCAGGAATTAAACATTTACACCATACCTGGTTCGTGAAGGCCACAAGAACAGCAAAGCTGGACAGGTGGGTGGAGTTGCATATAGTGTGGCTCTTGTTCACGTGTATCAGATCACAGCCATCTGTGGACCAGTGGTTGCCCTCCTCAGAGCTTTTCCAGTAGACACAGAAAGTTGTCTTGCTATTGCGATTCTTCTGAAAATAGAATGGGTTTATCATCTTATTAGGAGGAACAATTATCCCTGGGTGCCATATTGGACACACATAGATTAGGGGTGGCTCAGATGATTCTGATTTTAAGGGAATAAGATGGCTGACAAGACCCCTGCTGCTGGATCTGCACTCTACTGGATTCTGCATAACTTATAATAAGGCTAAGATTTTCTGGGAAGCCATCATTTTAGGAGATTTTATTGTTCTTAGGATCTTCTCCCCCAAAGACTCAACCAACCAAATTTCCTTAGTCTCTTCACATCAGTTTTGTCCTTCACAGAATATTCTTTGATATGAGGAAAGGGGTGGTGTAAAGAAGACAGGTCATGAGAAGAGAGAATTAAATTAATTTTCTGTCAAGTATCCTTGCTCCCAGAACTTCTGGAGCATCGTTTCATGGGGTCAAGGAGATGGCTGGATGCTCTTTTGTTTGGGGGTCATGTTTCCTTTGATAATCCACTGTTTCAATCCCAGACTTCTTACCAGCCAGTGTGTTTCATGACATACATAAACATTCTATGCCTAGACTTTATGCACTAGAGAGAGAAAAACCCACATTTCCCCACTTAACTCTTCTTAACAGAGCTGAAAGGAAAAGGAGCAAACAAATTCTATTATGTATGTGTCTGGCAGCATCAATGGGCTCAAGCGTGGCAACAATTGTGAGGTTGACCCAGGATTGGGCAGTGTTTCGTTCTGTTGTGCATAGGGTCGCTATGAGTTGGAACCGACTCAATGGCACCTAACAACAACAAAATGTGTCTGGCTGTTAACACTCCTGTTTTAAGAGTTTGGGCAGGGGAAGAATGGAAAAAGGCAATTGAGGAAATAACAGTTTTTTGGTGGATAAGTTAGGTGCTGTTGAGTTGGTTCCGACTCATAGTGACCCTATGTACAACAGAATGAAATATTGCCTAGTCCTGTGTCAGTCTCATCATCGTCATTATGCTTTAGCCCATTGCTACTGCCAGTTGGCCAATCCATCTCGTTGGGGTTCTTCCTCTTTTTCTCTGACCCTCCACTTTACCAAACATGTTGTCCTTTTCCAGGGACTGGTCCCTCCTGAAAATATGGTTCAAGTATGAGAGATAAAGTTATGCCAGTCTGGCCTCTAAGGAGCATTTTGGTTGTACTTCTTCCAACACAGATTTGTTTGTTTTTCTGGCAGTCCATGATACTTTAAAAATTCTCTTCCAACACCATAACTCAAATGCACCAATTCTTCTACAGTCTTTCCTATTCATTGTCTGACTTTCACATGCATGTGAGGTTATTGAAAATGCCATGGCTTCAGTCAGGCACTTTAGTTCTCAAACTGACATCATGCCTCTTGAACACTTTAAAGAGGTCTTGTGCAGTTGATTTGCCTAACACAACACATCCTTTGATTTCTTGACACTATTTTCATGAGTGTTGATGGTAGATCCAAGCAAAATGAAGTTTTTGACAAATTCAATCTTTTATCCATTTATCACGAAGCTATTTATTGTTCCATTGGTGAGGATTTTTGTTTTCTTTACAATGAGGTGCAGCTCATACTGAAGGCTGTGGTCTTTGTCCTTCATCAGTAAATATTTTAAGTCCTCTTTGCTTTCAGCAAGAAAGGTTGCATCATTTGCACATCTCAGGTTATTAATGAATCATCCTCCAATCCTGATGCCATGTTTTTCTTCATATAATACAACTTCTCAGATTGTTTGCTCAGCATACAGACTAAATAAGTATGGTAAAAGAATACAACTCTGGTACATACCTTTCCTGATTTCAAACCATTCAGTGTTCCCTTGTTCTGAATGAATGCCTTGGTGTATGTATAGGTTCTTTATTAATCAGCTTGCTCATCTGAATCTGGCTTGAACCTCTGGTAGTTCCCTGCCAATGTACTGTTGCAGCCATTTTTTGAATTATGCTTACCAAAATCTTACTTGCATGTGATATTAATCATGCTGTCTGATTATTTCTGCATTCTGCTTGGTCACTGCTCTTCCAAATAGACATAACTATGGATGTCTTCCAATCAGTAAGCCAGGTAGCTGTCTTTTAAACATGTCGGCATAGATGAGTGAGTGCCTCCAGTGCTGTATCAGTTTGTTGAAAGATGCCAATTTGTATTTCATTAATTCTGGAGCTTTGTTCTTTGCCAGTGCCTTCAGTGAACCTCTTCCTTCAGTACCACTGGCTCTTGATCATATGCTACTTCTTAAAATGGTTGGTCACCAACCATTTCTTATAATTAATATCAAGCTTCTGTGTGAGAATGGGTGTTAATCTCAATTCAAATTACACATATTTATAAAGTACCTGTAACTAAAATAATTTTATGCACTAGAACAGTGCTGTCCAATAGAAATATCATGAGAACCACTTATGTAATTGAAAAATGTTCACTAGTCACATTGAAAAAGCAAAAGGAAAAGCTGGTGAAATTGATTTTCATATTGAATCTGATTTAATTCGCAATATACAAAATAGTTTAAAAGTATAATTGATATAAAAATTTATTAATGAGATGTTTTCCACTCTTCTTTTTTCACGTAAATTTTTGAAATGCAGTTTGTATTTCACTCTTAGAGCACATCTCAATTTGGACTAGCCACATTCAAATGCTCAATCGTTATGTTTGGATTTGTGGTTACCATATTGGGCAGTGTGGAGTCCTGGTGTGGGTTAATGAACAGGACCTCAAGGTCAGTGGTTCAAATTCACCAGCTGCTCCTTGGAAACCCTATGCAGGGTCATTATGAGTCGGAACCGACTCGATGGCACTTAACAACAACAACAACAACATACTGTGCAGTATAGATGTAGAAGCACAGCTTGGAGTATATACAGGCTCCTTTTCAGTCTACCTCCATGAAACATAAGCAAACCCAGACTACAACTCTGACCCACCTCTGTGTGCTGAAAAATCAGAGTGACAGGCTTGGAGAGAGAAATGTTCCGTTTGGGTCCAACAGCAACACTCACTACCCGGGAGTTCAGGTAGACTGGATCACTCTCATTCCTCTCTCTGAAAAATGTCGCATTTATGATCTCCCCAAGAGAATCATATGAAATAAAGGCCACTGCACTGGGACCTGGGGAAATAGAAAACAGAGGCCATCATTCCTACTGTCTTTTATGTCCATCACTCCTCAAGCAGGACCTTCAATCTCACACTCAGGAACTGCCCAGGGGATCACGCTTCCACCCAGGCTCTTCCTACTCAAATCAACTCATCCTTCAAGATCTAGCTCAAACCCAACCCCTCAGTTAGCCTGCTGCTTCTTTCTCTGACTTGACAGATGACTCTGCTGTGGCAATGAGTGTTGGCATGTTCACCAATCATTTTATGTTAATTGAATTCTATTTTCCCAACCAACTATAATGCTCTTGAGGGCAGTGACTATATTGTTGTTGTTAGGTGCCTTGAGTTGGTACCAACTCATAGTGACCTTATGCACAGCAGAACAAAACACTGCCCAATCCTGGACCAACTTCACAATTGTTGCCACACTTGAGCCCATTAATGCTGCCACTTGCCAATCCATCTCATTAGGGGTCTTCCTTTTTTTCTCTGACCCTCCACCTTACCAAAAATGATAACCTTCTCCAGTGACTGGTCCCTCCTGACAATATGTCTGAAGTATGAGAGATGAAGTTTGGCCATCCTGGCCTCCAAGGAGCACTCTGGCTACACTTCTAGCACAGATCTGTTGGTTCTTTTGGCAGCCCATGGCACTTTCACTATTCTCCTCCAACATCATAACTCAGAAGCATCAATTCTTCTACAGTCTTCCTTATTCACTGTCTAGCGTTTGCATGCATATAAGGTTATTGAAAATACCATGGCTTGGGTCAGGCCCACCTTTCATTTGGGAACCACAGGGCTGCTAGCACAGTGCCGGGCATGGCATAAAAGGTTAATTATTTTAGAACATCTTTTATTTCTTAGAGTTTAAATTATATTTCAAACACTCAGAAAAATAGACAAAAAGTATAGCAAACATCCATGCCCAGATTTAATAAATAGTCACATTTTGACATCTTGTCTTCTGAATTCTTTAAATAAAGAAATGAAATGTTTTAGATAGGATTAAAGTTCCCACTACCTCACTCTCTTTCTTCATTCTCCAGAGATAATCATGAACTTCAAGTTGGCGCTTAATAGTTCCGTGAATGCTTTCATAGCTTTACTATATATATATTTACATAATGATGCATACTGTTGTTTTCAGTGTTTAAAACATTCCCATAAATGGTATCACATTTTGGGTATTCTTTTGAAACTTGCCTTTGTCGTTTCAGTTAATATCATCAGGATTTTGTTAGACTTATACAAGTAGATTTGGTTTATTCATTTCAACTGCCATAGAGTATCACATTACTGGATAAACCACAATTTATTTATTGTAAAATAATTTAGAAAATTTTGTGAAAGAGGAAAAATAAAATGAAATTATAAAATTCACATATAATTCCACACTCTGAGATATCCACTGTTGGAGTTCTGTCTTTTCCTATATGTGTGTGTGTGTGTGTGTATACAAATATTCATGCTGGGAAAATCATGCAAGACCTACAGATGGGCAAAAGATATGATGGGATGTCCTATTAGTGGAGACCTGAGCACTGTTCATTAGGCTTTCTGGGCACTATATGATTCTACAGGGGTATTACATCTTTGAGGGCTTTTTTATTGCCAGACTCTTTTGTAACTAAGATTAACATGTAGAAAACTAGCAGATTCTTGCCATAGCTGCAAATGTATTTTGCCTGATAGGTATGTTGTTGCTTTCTAGCCTATTGAAAAGATAACACCAAACATGCCATTTGTTGTCCTATAGGATATTATAGGACAACAGTTTGTCATTAATAGGCTATTAACCAGTTTTGAATCTGTTTCAATTCAAATATTTTGAATATTTCAGTATTCCTGAGGGCTATATATAAAACCAAATGGCCACCACTCGTCTGTCAGTTTGTTGTACTGTGGTGACTTGTGAGTTGCTATGATTCTGAAAGCTATGCCACCGGTATTTCAGGTTTCAGATGAGCTTCCAGACAAAGAGACTAGGAAGAAAGAGTGATGAACTACTTCCGAATATTCAGTCACTGAAAACCTTATAAATAGCAGAAAAACACTGTGAGCTATAGTGCCGGAAAATGAGCCCCTCAGGTTAGAAGGCACTCAAAATGCGACTGGGGAAGAGCTGCCTCCTCAAAGTAGAGTTGACCGTGATGGTGTGAATGGAATAAAGCCTGGGGGAGAAAAGCCCACGGGACCTGCATTTGCTGATGGTGCACAACTCAAAATGAAGAGAAACAGCTGCAAACATCCATTGAAAATCGGAACATGGATTGTACGAAGCATGAATCTGGGAAAATTGGAAGTTGTCAAAAATGAAATGGAACACATAAACATCGATATCTTAGGCATTAGTGAGCTGAATTGGACTGGTATTGGCCATTTTTAATCTGACAACCACATTGTTTACTATGCCAGGAATGACAAATTGAAGAGGAATGGTGTTGCATTCATAGT
>NW_006408786.1:2560260-2563645 GCF_000296735.1 Chrysochloris asiatica
ATGGGTCAAGCGTGGTAACAATAGTGAGGTTGGCACAGGATCGGGCAGTGTTTCGTTCTGCTGTGCATAAGGTTGCTATGGGTCAGTACCCACTTGATGGCAGCTAACAACAATATCAACATATATATGAATGTGTATGTATGTATCTGATCTTCAAATTGCCTTTGAACTATATTTAACATTTTATTGGTCCCTCATTAATGAGTTGAATATGACTTTTAACTTGTATTTATTCATATTTGCTCGAGAGTCATAATTTTATATTTTATATTAAGGGTATTTTGTGTGGTCTTTCAAAAGTTCATGGAAAAATTGAATTAAGAGATAATGGAAAATTTCCATGAACTTTCATTGTACATAAATATGGATAAGTAGACACAAACACATATTGTTGGTAGTTACTGTGGAGTCCATTATGACTCATGGCAACCGTATGTTTGCAGAGTAGAATGGCTCCATGACAGTTTGAAGGCTGTGCCTTTTAGGAAGCACATCACCAGGCCTGTCTTTTCAGGCATCTCTTGGTGGGTTCAATCTACCAACCTTTTGGATTAATTGTTTGCTACAGCCAGGTATGAGTCGGTTCCGACTCGATGGCACCTGACAACAACAACACACCCAGGTGCTGTATACAAGTGATGCACGCACACACACACAATATACAGGGAGATTTGTATATACATAGGAGTCCCAGTATGGTGCTGTGGGATAATGCATTGGACCACAAGATTGGTTTGTACTGCAAGGTCAGAGGTTCAAATTCACTAGCTGCTCCTCAGAAACCCTATATACAGTTGCAATGAGTTGGAATTGACTCGATGGCACTGAAAAACAACAATATATACATAGCATATACACACATAAGACACATCAATAAAAACAGAAGTATTCAAAATGTCTCTTCTTCTGACATATTGTGAAGCAGACTTGTGACCCTGAACACTTTTTTATGTTGACTGGGGTTAAATTTGGGGTCAGAGAATTGGAAAATGGAGAGAAGTAAAATTTATTTCCATAAGAATGGACACGTATCTACCCTTACAGGAAAATTATATAAGAAGTGGGAGGAGGAACAAAGGAGAGGCAGGTGGAATTTTGTGGGAGGAAGTGAGGAGAGACTGTGTCAGTAGTAAAGAGGACTTTTAGGAAACTAAGTCTTATACTGTTCTATCCTTCCCCTTTGCTGCCTCTTGAAGAGACTTCAATAAAGACTGACTTGTTTTTCAAGGCTATTGGAATTGGTTTTGTGTTTCATTTGGATTAAATATAATGTTGAGACCAGACACAAGGAAATCCACTAATGGGTTACATTACCTATCTATCATTCAACTATTTACCTAATAACTTTCTTTCTACATGTATTACATATGTAAATGAGATCTAGAAAAAAATCAGTGTGAATAACATATATATCCATTTACTCAACATATTTAGAAATGTAACATTATTGTATATTATAAAAATTACCTATTATTTTATAAGCAATATTCTAGGGATGGAGTTCTGGTGTGGTGCTGTAGAATAGGCACTGAACTGTTAGTTGCAAGGCTGGTGATGCAAATCCATCAGTCACTCCTCAGAAACCCTATACAGGGTCTCTATGAGTCAGAACCAACTCGATAGCACTTAACAACTCCAGGGATGCAGCAGGGGACAAAACAAACCTGAGTTTCTGTTCTCATAGATCTTCCTTTCTGGTGCAAGATACAGATAAAAAAATATATAAATACAAGGAGCCCTGGTGGCATAGGGGGTCACACATTAGGCTGTTAACCACAAGGTCAGCAGTTTGAATTCACCAGTAACTCTGAGGGAGAAAAAAGGCTTTCTGCTCCTGTAAAGACAATACAGCCTCAGAAACCCTATGTAGGATCAGCATGAGTTGGAACTGACTCCACGGCACACAACAAAAACATATCAAAGAGTGAATGGCTCTAGAGAGAAAATTAAGCTGAGTAAGGGGATACAGAGAGAGTGGGGTGCTCTTTTAGACAGCTTTAAGACTACCTGAAAGAGGCACAGAAGCCATGGGGATCTTCTATGAAAGAATGATCTAAGTAGGAGAAATTTTGTGTGCCATGCTCTTATTGCCAACTCCTAGCAACCGTGTACGACAAAGTAAGACTGCCATGTGGTGGGGGTAAAATCCCATGGATAGGAGTATGTTCTGCTTGTTCAGAAAGTGATTTGAGGAAGACTATGTGGGGAACACAAAGGCAGAGGAGATGGAGCCGCTCAGGTGGAGGCATCGTGGGCCCAGTAGGGCGCAGTTTCTATTTTAAACTCTGTGGGAAGTCATTGAAGGGTTTCAAGTAGGGAAGTGATATAATTTGATACACTTTAAAAGGATGAAAATAAATGTATGTGATATATTTGCATCATACACTAGTATAGAGTTTTATTTTATATTGTTGTTGTTAAGTGACATCGAGTCAGTTCCAACTCATAGTGACCCTATACATAGGATTTCCAAGGAGCAGCTGATGGGTTTGAACTGCTGACCTTGTGGTTCTAAGTCTAGTGCTGATCCTACAGCATCACACTAGGAGTCCTTTATTTTATGTTAAAAAGATATGTATATATTAGTCGCTATGAGTAGGAACTGACTTCATGACATTTAATAATACATCCTATATTTGGATTGCATTCTTTCACCAAATTTATTCCATCTGTACATTGGGTAAATAATCTGAGAAGCTGGATTATAAAAACTTGGCATCATGATTGGAGGAAGATTCCTTAACAATCTGCCATATGTAAATGATACAACCTTGCTTGCTGAAAGCAAAGAGGACTTAAAATATTACTGATGAAAATCAAAGACTACAGTCTTCAGTATAGATTGCAACTCAGTGTAAAGAAAACAAAAATACTCACAACTGGACTAATAAATAACATAATGATAAATGGAGAAAGGATTGAAGTTGTCCACTATCAACACTCATGGAAGCAGCACTCAAGAAATCAAATGATTTTTCACATTAGCAAATCTGTTGCATTGTTGTTGTTGTTAGGTGCCATGGAGTCGGCACCGACCCATAGCGACCTTGTGCACAGCAGAATGAAACACTGCTTGGTCCTGGGCCAATCACACTACTGTTGTCACGCTTGAGTCCATCGATGCTGCCACTTGGCTAATCCATCTTGTTGGGGGTCTTCCTCTTCTTCTCTGACCCTCCACCTTACCAAACAGGATATCCTTCTCCAGAGACTGTTCCCTCCTGACAATATGTTCAAAGTATGAGAGACGAAGTTTGGCCATCTTGGCCTCCAAGGAGCATTCTGGCTGCGCTTCTTCCAAAATGGATCTATTGGTTCTTTTGGCCGCCCATGGCACTTTCAATATTCTCCTCCAATACCATAACTCAAAAGCATCAATTCTTCT
>NW_006408786.1:2565040-2599816 GCF_000296735.1 Chrysochloris asiatica
TAGAAGAATTGATGCATTTGAGTTATGGCATTGGAGAAGAGTATTGAAAGTACCATGGACTCTCAGAATAGCAAACAAATTTGTGTTGGAAGAAGTACAGCCAGAATGCTTCTTAGAAGTCAGGGTGGTGAGTTTTGTTTCTCATACTTCCAGTCTGTTATCAGGAGGGACCAGTCCTTGGAGAAGGACATCATGGTTGGTAAAGTGAAATAAAGGCAGACCCCTAACAAGATGGATTGGCATAGTGGCAGCAACAATGGCTTCCAGTGTAACAACAAATAACAATTATGAGGATGGCATAGGCCCAGGCATTCTGTTGCTATGATTTGGAAACAAACAGATGGCACCTAACAACAACATATATACTATATTCCTGGGTGGTGCAAATGGTTAAGCACTAGACTACTAACCAAAAGATTGGAGATTTGACCCTTTTAGAATGACCTAGCAAGCTGCTTCTAAAAGTTCACAAACTTGAAAACTGTAAGGAGCAGAGGTCTACTCTGACACACATGAGGCTGCCATGGGTTGGAATTGACTTGATGGTAACTGGTAGACATATGTGGTACATGGTATGTTTCTACATGATGTGTATACATGCATTATATGATAATGTTATGAACATTTTTGTATGCCAATTCATTATTCTTCATGGCTGCTGCTGAGAAGGCCACATGACACAGAGAATGTATAGTAAGAGTGCAGGAATCAGAACTAAGTTTCAGGATTCCAGTTTTGCAGGTTAATAGCAGTGTGATTCATCCTACTGGAATGAATCCTTTGTTGTTATGTGCTGTGGAGTTGGTTCCGACTCATAGTGACCCTGTACAGCATTTCCAAGGATATAAATCTTTATGGGAGCTGAAAGCCTCATCTTTCTCCCACAGAACAGCTGGTAGTGACCTTGAGGTTAACAGCCCGATTCGTAACCACGAGTCTCTGTAATCAGGTTTCTCAGGTCTCACTCGAAGGGCCAGAAGCAGGAAGTTCACTTCTGTTTCTTTGACTTAAGGGCAGTTTCCATTAGTCAGAATGAGCAGTTGTAAGTGGTTGGAAACTGATGATAATTGCTTAATTGTTTGAGCTGCCATATTCTGGTATAATAGCAAATTCATGATTAGAAAAGAGAAGAGTGGTTGTAGGGCTTTCCAAGGTCAGTCTCTGTGATGCCAGGTTGGATCTTAGGGAGCCAGGTGACTCTCCCTCCCTATTTGCTGCAATAGTCCCAGTTCACACTGGTGTCCTGCTGTAATCTGAATAGCACCCCTTTCCCTAGGAGGAAAGGCCTGGTGATTTACATCCCCAAATTAGCTGATGACAACACTATGGACTCAACAAAATATTGTTCAACTTGCTTTATTTGGACATATCTATCACCCTACCCAAGGGATGATGTGGGTGGGATGGTAGATACAAATAAAGCAAATCTGACTGTGCTTTCTTGTGATCCATAGGGGTGTCAGAACATATTATTAGGTGGGATTAATTGTTAGAGGAGGATATCATGTTTAGTGAAGTAGAGGGCCAGGGGAGGTGAGGGAGACGCTTGGGGAGATGGGTTGGTACAACAGGAAAAGCAATGTACTTGACTGTGAGGAAGATGGGGTGCTGGGAAGCAGTTCATTCTGTTGTACATGCCCAGCTATTTCTCACTCTTACACTTATGTAGTCTAGCCCAGCAGTCTAGACTATCTAGAGTCATATATCAAGGTCATATAGACCTGCAATATGCTTTCTGGAAGTGAAGAGGACTTAAAATAATTACTGATGAAGATTAAAGACTACAACCGTCAGAATGGATTGCACCTCAATATAATGAAAACAAAAATCCTCGCAACTAGACCAATAAATAGCATCACGATAAATGGAGAAAAGACTGACGTTATTGAAGCCTTCATTTTGCTTGGGTCCAAAATCAACACTCAATACATTTGATTTCTGTCAAGAAGTTTCTGGACAGAAATCAAATGACGTATTGGAAAAATCTACTATAAAAGACCTTTTAAAGGTGTTAAAGAGCAAAGATGTCAGTTTGAGAACTAAGGTGAGCCTGACCCAAGCGATGGTATTTTCAATGGCCTCATATGTATGTGAAGATTGGACAATGATTAAGGAAGAGTACAGAAGAATTGATGCATTTGAATTACATTGCTGGTGAAAAATATTGAAATAACATGGACTGCCAGAAGAACAAACAAATTTGTCTTGGAAGAAGGACAGCCAGGATGCATCTTAGAAAGAAAGATAGTGAGATCACATCTCTCATACTTTGGACTTGTCAGAAGGGATCAGTTCCTGGATGAGGACATCATGCTTGGTAAAGTGGGTGGTCATAGGAAAAGAAGACCTTTAACTGACACAGTGGCAGCCACAATGATCTCAAATGTAACAACAATTGTGAGGATGGCCCAAGACCAGGCAGTGTTCTGTTGTGTTGTGCGTAGCACTGCTATGAGTTGGAACGTACTCAAGGGCACCAAACAACAGACCAGCTGTGCTCAACCAGACTGTTTTGTTACCCAAGGGATATATGGTGAGTCTGGAGCATTTTTGGTTGTGACAGTTCGGGTAAGCGTGGAGGGTTGTGATTGGAATCTGGTGGGTAGACACCAGACAGGCTGCTTAACAATGTACAATGCACAGACAGCCCCCACCACAGAGAACTAGCCAGCTCTCAATGGCAACAGCTTTGAGATACAGACACCCACTCTTAGCCACAGCCTGAAGAAGTGAGGAATGAACTTGTCATGTATCCATCAACTGGTTCTTTTCTCTTCTTAGGAATGTTAAGGCCTGAACCTAAATGCCGACTTAATTCAATAAATACTTGAATTTATAAAGTACTTATAAAGGCCAGCGATTTCTTCTGAGGTGCCTCTGGGTGGGCTTGAGCCTCCAACCTTTCGGTTGGCAGCTGATTTTGTTAACTGTTTGCTTTACCCAGGGGCTGCCCTGACAACAGTGTATCTTCCAGGCACTGCGTCTCTCATGGTGACTGTACCACCAGTTGGCATTGAGTTGATTCCGACTCCTGGAAGCTTCATGTGTGTCAGAGTAGAATGATGCTCCAGAGGGTTTTCACTGGCTGAGTTTTTGGAAGTATATTGCCAAGTCTTTCTTCTGAGGCGGACTTAAACCTCCAACCTTTCGATTAGTAGTTGAGCATGTTAACTGTTTGTACCAAAGTAAGAATGACAGTGTCTTCTAATGTGATTTGCTTAAAGCACATCTAAGGCAGACATTGTCCTAATTAGGAATTCATACTCCAGTGCTGATTAGTTTTAAACAGAATGATGCTCCTGGTGTCTTTATCTCTGATTAACACCAGACATTTCACTAATTAACACAATTAGCATAATGAATGTTAGAAAAGATTATTTGGATCATTTGTATCAACTACATTTATATTAAAATTCTGTAGACCAACCTATAGATCAAATTTAGTATCTTGATTCCCATTGGCAAAATAGGACATTTCATTAAAATCCACTAATTTTAATGAAATTTGGTTAAATTTAATTAAATTTGGTCAATTATTCATAGGGCCTTGCAGAAGTAGGTTTTCAGTGATGGAATTAGCTTGTTCATAAGCATCATGGCTATGAAACAGGCTCTCCTTAGGGAAATTAGTAGTATTTAAGCTAATGGAGGAGTCCTGGTGTGATGTTGCAGGATAAGCACTAGACTACTAACTGCAAGGGTGGCTGTTCAAATCCCCCAGCTGCTCCTCAGAAACCCTATACAGTGACCACTATGAGTTAGAACTGACTCAATGGTACTTAAAAACAACGAGACAACGGATTAACTAAAATATTGCACCAACAGCTCTGAGAGCCAGTTGTAAGCCTTTGTCCTTAGAGGCTTGACCCTTAAACACACCTGCCTTTACTATTTGGGGCAATTGTTCTCAACTGGAGCACCTCAGAAGCTCCTGGAAGATGCCACCTCCCAGGGAGGGATCTGAGGATTTCTTTTTTTAAAACCTCTTATTGTGAATTGAGTGAAGGTTTACAGAGCAGATCACGGTTTTATACTCAACAAATGCTATTCTTTGCTTCATTACAACACTTGCAATCTCCTCCATGTACCATCAATTAACAGGATTCACTTTAACTCTTGCGTTCCTCCATGTCTCCTGCTACCTCTCCAAACTCCAGATTGTTGTATACTACCTGCCCCACACTCTAGCCTGGTATGGCGCTGTGGGCTAATGCGCTGGAATGCAAAGTCAGTTTGAACCACAAGGTTGGCAGTTCAAGCTCTCCAGCCACTCCTTGGAAACCCTATACAGGGTCACTATGACTCAGAACCAATTGGACGGTACTTAGCAACAACAACAACAAACCTTCTAGCCTATGAATAATTTCCCCTCTCCTCCAGCACCCTGGTAGCCATCATAGATTTTTTTTCTTTTATCAAGAAAAATCTTAACTTTTTACCATAACATTTGTCCCTTTTGTGAAATGGGACCTGATGATTTGCATTTTCACATGTTTGCAGTTGATGCCGGATGGTGCTGGCCTAGGGACTTCACTTTGAGAACCATTTGTCTGGAAGGTTCTGGCTGTCTGATGGTGCTGTGGGATAATGTACTAGACTGCAAGGTTGGTTTGAACCACAAGGTCGGCAATTCAAATAAACCAGCTGCTTCTCGGAAATCCTGTACAAGGTTGCTATGACTCAGGACTGACCTGATGGCAGTTCACAACAACAGCAATACCAGCTATAATTGTAATAAAAGTTTATCTTTTGAATATCATTGCCTCCAACTCAAGGGAACTGTTGATTCAAGATATGGCCAGAGTCTTTAGAAGAACAGGAAGCTGAGACTTCGCCCACTTTACAGAACAACTTGTATGTTCAGGATGTCTTGAGCATGTTTGGTCATACATGTTTTCTTAATAAATGTTGGAGAATTTACAAGATTCTTTTATTGTAGGCTGGGGAGAAGGATATGGATTGAATTATGGCCTGTCTTTCTAATATATGTTGGAATTCTAACCCCTATATCCGTGAAAAAGGAGCTCTGGTAGCATAGTGGTTACAAATCGGGCTGTGAACTACAAGGTCAGCAGTTTGAAACTACCAACTGCTCTGCAGGAGAATGAGGAGGCTTTCTGCTCCTGTAAAGATTGACAGCCTCTGAAACCCGGTACAGGGTCCACTATGAGTTAGAACTGACTCCGCGGCACATAACAACAACAACATACCTGTGAAGGTAATCTCATTTGGGAACAGGCTTTTCTTTGTCATGTTAATGAGGCCATATCAGTGTTTTCTGAACACAATAATTTATTAATTATAAATAGCAGCACAGACAAAGAGATAAAAAACCCACACAAACAGGGAAGACAGATGCCATGTGAAGATTGTGAAGGAACCAGTCTTCTTTGTTTACTTCCAGAAGCTGAAATGGACAAAGAAGGAGCTCCCACTAAAGCCACACTCTGCATTTAAACTTCTAGCCTCCTGTCCTGTGAGAAAAGAAATTTCTGCTCTTTAAAGCTACCCACTTGTGGCATGCCTGTTACAGCAGTTCAAGGATCGTGAAGGTGTGGTGGTGTGGCCAACTCTCCCCTACCCATGAGGGTCCATTATACAGATGAAGTCAGGTAAGACGCTAACTCCTAAAACCAAGTTCTTTACTAACACCCTCTTGTCTTTGTTATTTAGTGATGCTGTCACAGAAATACCACAAGTTAGATGGCTTTAACAAACAGAAATTTATTTTCTCACAATTTAGGAGGCCTGGCACCTGAATTCAGGGCACTGGAAGGGGTTTCCCTCTCTGTCAATTCTGGAGGAAGGCCCTAGTCTCTTCAGTTTCTGCTCCAGGGCAATCTTCACATGGCCTGGTATCTCTCTTCCCCCATCTGTTTGTTTCCTTGCTTGGTTAATCTCTTTTATAGCTCCAAAGAGATGTACCCTACACCAATCCTGCCTTATTAACAGAACAAGAACAAAGACAATCCATTCCCAGATGGGATGATAACCACAGGCATAGTGGTTAGGATTTACAACACATATTTTGGGGGACATAATTCAACTCTGGTAGCTTAGTGGTTACGAATCAGGCTGCGAACTGCAAGGTCAGCAGTTCGAACCTACCAGCTGTTCTACGGGAGAAAGATGAGGCTTTCTGTTCCTGTAAAGATTTACAGCCTTGGAAACCCTGTACAGGGTTGCTATGAGTCGGAACCAACTCCACGGCACACAACAACAACAACAATTCAACTCATAACACTCTTCTAAGCCCTGGAGGCCAAATGTATGTAAGTAAGTCATTTTACCACAAATACTCACAGCAACCCCATTGTAAGAATAGCATTGTTGTTAAGTGCCGTTGAGTCGTTTCTGACCCATAGCGACCCTGTTGTATAGTGTTTCTGAGGAACGGCTGGTGAGCTTGAACCACTGACCATGCGGTTCACGTTGACTTTGCAGTCCAAAGCATGAACCCACAGCGACACACCAAGACTCCAGGGGAATGAGAAAAACCATCAGCACAAAGCTGATCCCTAAGAGATGGAGGTCAAACATACCACCACTCTCCAACCTTTTTACCAACTCTGACACTCTCTCCACAGCACACTCCACTCTACTGGGCTTGAGAATTCATTGCAATAGCCACACAGAACTCACAGACCATATTCACAATTACGGAGTTTATTAGGGAAGTAACAGGCTACAACTCAAGATTAGAATCAACTTGGAAGTAACAGGAACAACTCAGGAGACAGTACACAGTTTGTCAATCAAGACAGCTTTGAACCAAGACAGCTCTCAGCTTTCTGCTCAGCCTGGCCTCTGCTGCAGGCTGCTGTTGGCCTTAACCTTTACTCTGCTTGGATCAGAGTTACAGCTCTACAGTTCCGTCAACATCTGCCTGGGGGTAACCCATTCTTCCAGCCAGCTTCTGCCTGAAAGTGCTCGGTTTTCTCTCAGATTTTGGCTTAGCAAGCCTAGCTCTGCAGCCACTTTGCTCCATGGACCCGGAAACCCCCGACACCAGTCTCACAGGGGTCTCTGCTGCCACTTGTGCTGCTACGACACCACTTCTCATGTTACAGTTCATTCTCTCTCCTGGGTTTAGGAGGTTCTTTCTGTCTCCTGGGTTTAGGAGGTTCTTTCTGTCTCCTGGGTTTAGGAGGTGATCAGTGCAGGGACCCAGTGCAGGGACAAAGGGTGAACTCTGTCCCAAGTTTTTCTTCTTGATGATAGTGAGGTCCCCTTAACTTCCATGAGATTAATTCTTTTATAAACCTAATCTCTCCACCAAGACCATGAAATGACCCATCCTCTCAGTAGGCCACAGTCACCTTAATTGTATAGCAAACTGCCCACTCCCTGGAAGGGTTTTATGCACTTATTTTTACTGTAAACAGTCCAATATGTGCAAGGTACATAAAACAGACCAATCATACAGTAGGCTGTAGCCTAACCTATTATTTTTGAGAGAGTTAAAAACCCAGAGTCAGAATATATATAAAGAGACACATGTTGTGCTGCACCCGTGAAGTCAGTACAATTGTTACTGAAGTGGTTATTGACCTTCTCAGACATGGACCTGCCCTCACCATCTTCCTCAAGTGTCTTCCTCTTTCATTCTGCTTCAGCTGCACTGACTCACTGACTGCTTTGCTGTTCCTTGAATATATAAGGTATTTTGCTGTCTTAGGGCCTCTGCACCTGCTCTACCTGCTATCTTTAGTAGTCGTCCTCCAGATAGCTGCATGGTTGGTTCCTGGTATCCTTGGTATCCTTGAGGTTTCTGCTCAAATATCTTTGATCATGTATAAAACAGAGCACCCCCACCATCACTCTTTATCTCCTCACTCAGCTTTGGGTTTCAAAACATGTGAAAAATGAAATTGTTGTTGTCATTAGGTGCTGTTGAGTCAGTTCTTACTCAGAGTGACCCTGGGTAGAACAGAGTGAAACACTGCCCAGTTTTGTGCTGTCCTCACAATTCTTAACTGTGTTTGAGCCCATTGCTGCAGCCACTGGGTCAATCCAGGTGGATTTAGCTTGTTGAATGTCTTTCTCTTTTTGGCTAATCCTCTACTTTTTATCATGTCTTTCTCTAGTAACGGGTCCCTCCTGATGACATGTCCAATGTACATAAGACAAAGTCTTGCCAGCCTTACTTTTTTTTTTTTAAAGTTTTTATTGTGAATTGAGTGATAGTTTACATGGGAGAACATCGGTTTTATACTCATTGTTTCATTGCAATGATTACAATCTCCTCTGTGTATCATCATTCAACAGTATTTGCTTCTATTCTCTCTGCTTTTTTTGAGGGGTGGGGTGGGAGGAGAGAGGATGTACACAAAAAGACTCAGGAATATATAATCATTTAAACAACAAGAGGAGGGCGCATTCTGCAAGCCTGCCTCCTGGCCATCAGCACTCAGCCTTTCTCTTTCCATGAATCTAGAGCCCCCAGCTGCTCCCTCACTCTGTGTTTTCACCTCTGCCTCCATCTCTGGTGTCGCTGCTTCTCTGGATAGGGTTCCACATTCTGCTCGTGCTCTTATCCTGCCACCTTCACTTTGAAGGAACATTTTGGCTGTACTTCTTCCAAGACAGATTTATTCATTCTTCCGGCAGTCCACGGTATATTCAATATTCTGTGCTAACACCATAATTCAAACGAACCAATTCTTCCTGGGTTTTCTTTATTCATTGTCCAGCTTTCACATGCTTATGAGGCCATTGAAAATACCATGACTTGGGTCAGACACACCTTGGTATTTTCTCTTTAACACTGTAAAATTATGTAGCAGATTTGCTCAATGCAACATGTGGTTTGATTTCTTGACCACTGCTTCCAAGAGCATTGATTGTGGATCCAAGTAAAACGAAATCCCTGACAACTTCAATCTTTTCTCTGTTTATCATGATGTTGCTTATTGATCCAATTGTGAAGATTTTTATTTCCTTTATATTGGGATGTAGTTCATACTGAAGGCTATAGTCCTTGATCTACATCAATAAGTACTTCAAGTCTTGTTTGCTTTCAGCAAGTAAGGCTGTGTTATCTGCAAACTGTAGGATATTGGTAAGTCATTTTCCAATTCTGATGTCATGTTCTCCTTCATATAATCCAGTTTCTCAGATTATTTGCTTAACATACAGATTAAAAAAGTACACAACTCTTGTGCACATCTTTCCTGATTTTAAGCCCTTCAGTGTCTCTTTGTTCTATTCAAATGACTGCTTATTGTGCATTGTACAGGTTCCTCATAAGCACAATTGTTGTTGTTAAGTGCAGTTAGTCCTGACTCATAGCGACCCTATGTAGGGTTTCCAAGGAGTGACTGGTGGGTTTGAACCACTGACCTTGGGGTTAACAGTCCAGCACTTCTCCTACAGTGCCACAGCATGAGCACAATTTATATATGTTCTTAATTCTCATTTTTTATTGTTTTTCCAAAATTTGCTATGATCCACACAGTTGAATGCCTTTGCAGAGTCAATGAAACACAGGTAAACATCTTTCGGGTATTCTCTGCTTTTGGCTAAGATCCACCTGACATCAGCAATGGTGTTCCTCATTCCAAGTCCTTGTCTGAATACAGCTTGATTTTCTGACAGTTTGCTGTCAATGTGCTGCTGCAACTTTGTTTGCATTGTCTTCAGTAAAAACTTACTTGCTTATGTTATTAATGATATTTTTCTTTAGTTTCCCTCTCCTTTTGGGTCACCTTTCTTTGGCATGGGCACAAATATTAATTTTTCCCAGTCAATTAGCTAGGTAGCTGTCTTCCAAAGTTCTTGGTGCTTCCTGCATTCCATCCATTTGTTGAAAAGTCTCAAATGACATTCTGTTAATTCCTGGAGACTTGTTCTTTGCCAATGCTTTCAGAGCAGCTTAGACTTCCTCCTTCAATATCATTTGCTCTTGAACATATGCTACTTCCTAAGTTGATTGAATGTTAACCAATTCTTTTTGGTAGAGTGACTCTATGCATTCCTTCCATCTTCACTTGATGTTTCCTGTGTTGTTCAGCCCATTGTTGTTGTCAGGTGCCATCGAGTCGGAACCGACTCATAACGACCCCATGCACAGCAGAACAAAACAATGTCCGATCCTGGGCCAACCTCACTACCGCTGCCACACTTGAGTCCATCAATGATGCCACCTGGCCGATCCATCTCATTAGGGGTCTTCCTCTTTTTCTCTGACCCTCCACCCTACCCAGCATGACATCCTTCTCCAACAACTGTTTCCACCGGACAATATGTCCAAAGTAGGAGAGATGAAGCTTAGCCATCCTGGCCTCCAAGGAGCACTCTGGCTGCACTTCTTCCAAAACAGATCTATTGGTTCTTTTGGAAGTCCATGGCACTTTCAGTATTCTCCTCCAACACCACAACTCAAAGGCATCAATTCTTCTATGATCTTCTTTATTCACTGTACAGCTTTCGCATCCATATGAGGCTATTGAAAACACAATGGCCTGGGTCAGGCGCACCTTAGTCCTCAAGCTGACATCTCTGCTCTTCAATACTTTAAAAAGTTCCTCAATGTCAAGAAAATAAAAATCCTCACCACTGGACCAATAAACAACATTCTTATCAATGGAGAAAAGATTGAAGTTGTCAAGGACTTCATTCTTCTTGGATCAACTATCAACACTCGCGGAAGTAGCAGTCAAGAGATCAGACGACGTATTGCACTGGGCAAATCTGCTGCACAGGAACTTTTTAAAAGTATTGTTCAGCCCATAGAATCCTTCAATATGACATCTCAAGGCATGAATTTTTCCTTTAGTTCTTTTAACCAGAGAAATGCTGAATGTGTTCTTCCCTTTGTTTTCCTAACTCCAGGTCTTTGTACATTGAATTGCAATGCTTTACTTTGGCTTTCTGAGTCACATTTGAAATCTTCTGTTTCAGCTCTCTTACATTACCATTTCTTCCATTTGCTTTAGCTACTCTACAATGACGAACAAAACTCAGAGTCTGTTCTGACATCAATTAGGTCTTTTTTTTCCTTTCCTGTCTTTTTAATGATATTTTTTTTTCTTAGTGTAATTCCACAATTCATCTGGTGTTTGGTCATTAGTGTTCAATGTGTAAAATTGATTTTTGAGATGGACTCTAAAACGAGGTGCAGTATACTCAAGGTTGTACTTTGACTCTTGTAGACTAGTTGAAATTTTCTCCAGCTTATACCTGAACTTGTATATGACCCATTGATTGTCTGTTCCACAGTTAGCCTCTGGCCTTGTTCTGACTGATGATATTGAGCTTTTTCATCATTATTTTCCACAAATGTAGTCAAGTTGATTCCTGTGTTTTCCATCAGGCAAGGTCCACATGTACAGTTGTCATTTATGTTGTTGAGAAAAGGTATTTCCAATGAACAGGTCATTGGTCTTGCAAAGTTCTATCCTGCAATCTCCAGAGTCTTTTCTATCACCAAGGCCATAGTTTCCAACTACTGATTCTTCTTCTTTGTTTTTACCTTTGGTATTCCAATCACCAGTAATTATTAATACATCTTGCGTGCACTGAGAATTATTTGTTACAAATTGTATATCCGAGGGATCTTTAGAAAGTCTGTGGAGGAATCATCGCCCCCGCCTCCACCAGCTTCAGCAGTGCCGGACCTGAGAGGAGAACATGGGCTCCACCGCCCAACCTCTCCTCTTTCTCGCCTCTGGCTGCCAACCTACTCAGAACTTGTTCCAACAATCTTCTAAAACATGGTGGATTACTATGAAGTTCTAGGTATGCAGAGACATGCCTCACCTGAGGATATTAAAAAGGCATACCGTAAATTGGCACTAAAGTGGCATCCTGATAAAAATCCTGAGAATAAGGAAGAGGCAGAGAGAAAATTCAAACAAATAGCTGGGGCATATGAGGTGATATCAGATGCTAAAAAACGGGACATCTATGACAAATATAAGGAGTTCTGGTAGCGGAGTTGTTACGAATCGGGCTGCAAACCACAAGGTCAGCAGTTCGAAACTACCAGCTGTTCCGTGGGAGAAAGATGAGGTGTTCTGTTCCCATAAAGATTTACAGCCTCGGAAACCCTCTACAGGGTCGTTATGAGTCAGAACCAACTCCACGGCACACAGCCACCACCACCATGACAAATATGGCAAAGAAGGATTAAATGGAGGTGGAGGTGGAAGTCATTTTAGTAGTCCATTTGAGCTTGGATTCACATTCCGAAATCCAGATGATGTCTTCACGGAATGTTTTTGGTGGAAGGGACCCACTTTCATTTGACTTCTTTGAAAATCCATTTGATGATATTTTTTGGGAATCGCAGAGGCCCCTGTGGGAGTTGAAACCGAGGCGCAGTATCCCTTTTCTCTGCCTTCAGTGGGTTTCCGTCTTTTGGAGCTGTATTTCCTTCTTTTGATACAAGATTTACTACATTTAGTTCACTGGATCATGGCAGAAAAATCATTACAAAGGGAATTGTTGAGAACATTCAAGAAAGACTAGGAGTTGAAGAAGATGGCCAGTTCAAGTCCTTAACAATAAATGGTAAGGAGCAGCCGCTACGCTTGGATAACAAGTAATTCAATGCACGTATTTAACAGAAATGTTCAACTATTACAATCACCATTTGAGGATTAACAGGAACATTTTTTGAAGATTTCAAAGGAACTCTACTTTCAGTATAACTGTCCCTAATCTAAAGTATTTATAAACAGCTCATCGGTGCACCTATTTGGCATAGACTTTGAGTTTATTTTTGGAAGCACATTAATAGGACCTTTTTATTTTTGTCTTTAAAACTGTTGTAAATGTATGTATGCACTTTGCTTTTTTATTAAACTTAATCCAAGGTGAACAATGATTCTTTAGTAGAGCTAGGAGAAAATTGCTCACTATCACCAGCATGATCTTGCTTTTTTCATTCTGTCTGAAATGTGAGCCAAGTCATTTCAGTCGGCTGTGAAGATAACATTGCCAGAATGAATCTTCAACAAAAATAAATTTTTTTTTCCTTCAGTATTGAGTAGTGGAAGATGTTAATAATCTAATGGTAATACATTTCTGGTTTAATATAAATTAAGGATGTTTTCTAGTTGTGCATGAATGCTGGCAATTTAGCAAGTTTTGAAAATTGTTTAAATATGCAAATTAAGCTTAGGTTTAACAGTAAAGCTGGTGAACTGGATCTTTGTCATTTGCTTAAAAAATAATAAATGCAAAAGTGTTTGGTGCAAAAAAAAGTTTGTGGAAAATTCCATATTTACACAAACTTTTTGAAGTCCATTGTATTTAATGACTAGACTGTTTCTCTTAACTAGACAAGCTATAGGAGAGCTAATGTGTGTGTGTTCACTAGGACAGAGCCTAGTAAATAGTAGCTCATTTTTCCCCCATTGTATTTGAATCAATTCCCACTCATAGCAAGCTCATGTGTTACAGAGTACAAGTACTCACTCTGTTTTTTTTCAGATGCATTCTTTATGGAAACAGATCACGGGCCTTTGGCTTGCAGGGTTACTGGATAGGTTTAAATCAGGAATGTTTAGGTTAGTATTCGAGTGCAAACTGTGCCACCCAGAGAGCTCATAGTAGATGACATGCTCAATAAACATCTGCTGCCTGATAACCACACACCTACAGCAACCTTTGCTTATCCAGAGCTGCAGGATCCGTGGGCTCCCCATCTAGTTTTATTTAGGATGTCTGCACTCTGTCAGTCTGCAATGAAGAACAGAAACCCTCCAGCTTTGATTTTTTTTTCAGAGAAAAAACTTCAGATGATACAATCTTAGGGAAACAAATCCATGAGGGAGGAGTCTGTTGGGAATGTTTCCCCACGACTCACATAATGATACTGTGTGGAGGAAGTGTAGCTGTCACATGTACCTTGTATATTTCCCTGGACGATGTCATTGCAGTCGATGTCCACGGAATTTTTTTCGGCCTGCAAGTTGAAGATCTTTCCTCCCTCAGAGCAGTTGTTTGTAACAACTCGAGTTTCAACAGCTAGTAAAGTGAAAAAATAAATAAGCTTACAAACATCATAAAAAGCTATAAACCTGTGCATGACCAACACGAACAGCCTGCATCTACTGGATGTCTGGGATGGACCAGTTATTGGGCTAAGGGCCTTACGTGTGTCACTTTTATAATAGCCTTCTACAACCCCATTATACAGTTGAGGAAACTGTGGTTCAGAATTTAGGCTAAGACCGTACCTCCTAAAACCAAGTTTTACCACAGTAGACACATCAGCTTTGAAGCAATGATTTAATTTCTAGGACTTTATTTCAGAAATAAATTATTAAAGACAAGTATGGACAGATGTAGCTGCAAGAAAGTTCATGGCTCTATAAATAATGGGGAAAAATGATCTAGGTGTTTAACAAGAAGGAGCTTATTAAGTAAATGATGGTGTATCCCTATACCAAGAACCATGCTTCCCATCTTCTTTCACCCAGAGACTCTCCAGAGAAAGATATACACCAAATTTTCAAAATCCTAAAAGCCAAAATCTGAGACCAAATACTGGAGACTCTTGGTAACCTTTTTTCAGAAAGGAAAACCTCCTTATTGAGATGTAAATTACAAACAATAAAGGATGCATACTTAAAGTATGCAATATGGTGAGTTTTGCTGTGTGGATACAGCCATAAACCCTCACATAATAGAGACACTAAACATTTCCTCTAATAGTTTCTCTATTTATTTTGATAACTGCTTGCCCAGAATCCAGCTAGTGACTAGTGCCCACTGTGAACCCTATTGTCCCTATTGTCATCTTACCTATACTTCTATTGTGGACTTTTTGGACTTTTTGATCTGGGGCTTTCAAAGCAATTTCCAGAACATGCGATTCCACTTTTTGGAGAATAAGTGTGGCCATGGTTGCGACTTCTCCCTTTTCTGCATTTTCCCAGTGAGTCTTATTGTTGACAAGTGATTCCAACTTGCTAACAACCTGTTGCAGCTTTGAAGACAAAAAGAATAAAAGAAATCCACTGTAACATGTCCCCCATCTTGAGGGACATTAGAAAGCATAAGAAAGCAGGCTCTGGCAGGATGACCCAAACTTAATTCCCAGGTTCACTACTGACAGGTGATCTTGGACCAATGATCTTGGACCAGTCACTCAGTCACGCTGGGCCTCATTTTCCCCACCTTAGATGGAACAGTACTTGTATCTCAAAGCTTTTTGGGGAGAATTAAATGAGTTAGAACTGCTATACTTTTAGAGGGAGCAGAGGTGGCTTAGCGGTAGAATTCTTGCCTTTTATGTGGGAGACCCTGGTTCAATTCCTGGCCAATGTATTTCAAATACAGTCATCACTGTCTGTCAGTGGAGGTTTATGTGTTGCTATGATGATGAAAATGCTTCAGTGGAGCTTACAGACTAGGAAAAAATACAGACTAGGAAAAAAAGCCTGGTGATCTATTCCCAAAACTCTGTCAATGGAAATCCTATGAATTACAGCTGTACTATCTGCAACCAGTTATGGGATTGGCACGGGACTGGGCAGTATTTTGTTCCATTGTGTATGGGGTCACCATGAGCTGGGGGTGGCTACACAGCAACTGACAACAACAATAGCAACATCAGAATAGTGTCTGTGCCTGGTAAACACTGTGTAAAGGTTAGTAGTTAGTAATGTGTTCTACAAACAGTGAGGGCGTAAGCCTACCCGAAATAGGTCACTGGTTCTCGTGATAACATTTGTCAATGCCTGGAGGCAGTTCTGCTTGTCACAACTGGGGCAGGGGTGCTACTGACATCTAGTGGTAGAGGCTGGGGTTGCTGCTCAATGCCCAACAATGCACAGAGAACTGTATTAATGGTGTAGAGGTTGAGAAACCCTAAAATAGAGTTATAGTAAGGAAGACTATCTAGATGTTTACTTTTGTTTTTTGAATTGTGGAAAAAAAAATACATTTGTCTGGCCATTTTAAATCCAGAAATTAGTCTATTTAGGAGAGGAAAAAGGCAGGTCAAGTGGCTAGAGAAGGATGAATGGCCAAAGATGAGGTTTCTACAATTGTAATACAGGAGATCTGAAATACTATTTTTATACAGATTCCCATATCCTTGTATTAAAGTGTATCCTGGAACCAGCAGAGTCAGCATCACCTGGGAGCCTATAGACAAACAGGACCTCAGCCGGACCCAGGTGGACTGAATCCAAATCTGCATTTTAACATGACCCCCTGGGGATTTGTGTGCACACTGAAATGCTAGACAGTGTCTCATGAATGTGGGAACTGTGTCTAGTTTATAGCTGTTTCCCAGGACTTAGGACTAGCCTGAAGGAGTCTTGGGGGCACAATGATTAAATGTTGAATCTGCTCCCATAAAGATTAAAACGTGTTGCTGTTAGAATCAGTTCCAATTCATAGTCAACTTACAGTGACCCTATAGGAGAGGGTAGAACTGCCCCCACAGGACTCACAAGGCTATAAATCTTTATGAGAGCAGCTGCTACATCTTTCTCCCATGAAGTGAGTGGCTGGTGGGTTTGAACAGCCAACCTTTCAGTTAGCAGCTAATCTCCTAACCACCTTGCCACCAAGGTTTCTTTAAAGATTGTTGTTGTTAAGTGCGGTCAATTCAGTTCCAATTCATAGTAACCCTGTATAGGGTTTCCAAGCAGCAGCTGGTGAGCCTGAACTGCCGACCTTGTGGTTCAAGGCGACCTTGCAGTCTGGCACATTACCTTGAAACTCTGTGGGGCAGTTCCACTCTCCCATAGGGTTGTTATGAATCAGAATTAACTCAATGGCACCTAGTAACAACAAGGCTCTCCTTAGTAAGTAGTAGGTGCTCAATCAACATTCATCCATGGAATGAACACACTTAAGAGGAAAATGCTACCAAACCAGAGTAGCATTTATAAAGGGCTAGAAGGTCTTTCAGAACTGGAGTTCAAGAATACCTTTTGAATGTTCTACTCTTTCAGTTCACTGAGTCTTCATGGGTTCTGAGCCCAAGCTTTCTATTTTAGGAGCAACTTCCCACCTCCTGCCTGATAAGTAAAACATCTCTTCCTCTCTGAATGACCACTGAAGTCTTCTTGGTTTAAACTCATTTGTACAGAGTATGTGCTGAAAGAGTTGCTTTTAAGAATTGCTATTGTCGTGGCTCTGGTAGCGTAGTGGTTATGAATCGGACTGCTAACCTCAGGGTCAGCAGTTCAAAACTACCAGCTGTTCCACGGGAGAAAGATGAGGCTTTCTGCTCCCATAAAGATTTACAACCTCGGAAACCATGTGCAGGGTTGCTATGAGTTGGAACCGACTCCATAACAACAACAACAACATTGTTGTGGCTGATTCAGTACAATGACTTTGCACTGACATGATTACTGTTCACTCATTCCATGAACATTTGTTGAATTCCTAGTGTGAGTTCAGTCCTGTCCCTGCCTTCAAGGGGTTGGCAGTGTAGGGGTGACCGCACATCATGTCGGTGTCTTCAGCTTGCTGGAGGTGACAAAAGATAACATGAGTAGAACACTTCTCTGGACTAGGCACTGTGCTAAGACCTTATATGATTTCATTGACCCCTATTTTCATCCAGTTAGGTGGGTGCTATTATGACCGTCACTTTACAGATCAGTAAATAAATGCTCAAGAAGTTAAGTCACTTTGCCCAATTCCACTGGCCATTGTGGTGCAGGGATTTGACCCTTAGTCTGTGGAATTCCAGAGTCCACATTTCTAACCCCCACATCCATCCCCCCCACACCCTGCCACCTCCAAGCATAGGAACATAGAAGAAGGGGTATTAACTCAGATGGAGGGCAACAGGGAGGTGTTCCAGGGGATAACTGAACTGAATCCTGAGCAGAGAAGAGTGCAAGGCAGATGATCAGGTGAGGAAAAGGGAAAGGGGGTTTCAGGTAAAGGGAAGAGCGAGACCTGAAAGCTGGGGAGCATAAGAAGACTCTCCATGGGTAGTGCAGGGCGGGGGTGAGGGGTAGGGGCCGGGTAGGGAGTGAGAGAGGAGGGACAGACCCAGTCTACTAGACTGTAGGTTCTCAGAAATGTGGATCATCCTATTTGGTAAGATTCAGGCTTGGCTAAGACCTGCCTCTAAGAAAACGATCATAAAATTGTTGTTACTGTTAGTTGTTGTGAAGTAAATTCTGACTCATGTTGACCCATGGGTAGAACTGCCCCATGGGGTTTTCTTGGCTGTAATCCTAACAAAAGTCTCCCATACTGCTGAGTGGATGAAAAGCTGAGCACAAATCATCTGTACCACCTAGAATCTCATATAGTGAGTTGATGCATTCCCTCTCTCCATTCTTTTATCTTCACCTTTCACGCCTATCAATATGCCTGGACTCCCTTCTCCCCTTTTCCTACCACCAATGCTCTTACAATTTACTTGAGATCAGCACCCCAGGGGATGGTGGAGCCACAACACACAAAGAACTTGGAACCCTGAATGTTCTCACAAAACCAAATCCTTCCACTATCCCACACAGCTCACTTCTGGACTGTTAATGGAGAGAAGAATAAATGCACATTTTTTAAAAAGTCATTGGCTATTTGGTTCTCTTTGTTGCTGCAGCTTAACATACCCTAATACACATTTTCTTAGTTTGCCTTTCTTGGGTAGAGAGAAGGATGAGAATAATTGGGGAAACTATTCAGCCAGATTTTCTCATAAAATTATCAGTTGGTTTTTCTCTGTCTCCCAGTTAGATCTCTGTCTTTAGAGGGGCATTAATCCCAGAATATACAGACCCAGTCCTACATTCTGGGCTTTGTAAATAATATTTGTTACCTGGTTAGTTCCAGGGCTCAGTTTCCACTCACCTTTTCCTTGTCTTCGGTTGGTGGTGTAATTGAGGAGGTGATTGCTGTAAAAGACGTTGGTGGAGTTACTCTTGGAATGGAGAGTGAAGGGCAGAGGGTGGGCAAGATAGTTGAGTAACCTTTGCATCTAAATGACTGGAACCAGCACTCTTCCCATTTGCATTCTATACAATAGCAGTTCTCAGTCAGGGCTGATTGTGCTCCCATTACCCCTGCACTGACTTTGGAAATGTCTAAGGACATTTTTGGTAAGCAAACTTACAGAAGGGGTGTTACTAAAACGTCATAGGTAGAAGCCAGGGATGCTGCTCAACATCCTACAATGCACAACCAAGAACAATCTGAACTCAATGTCACTGCTACTGTAGTGGAGAAACTGTAATATGAAGGAAATAGAAAAGTATAATCTTCACATTTTTAGCTGGAAATTATAACTGAAATGGTTGAGGACACAGAAAATTGGAAGTTTTATCCTTTCAAACTGAGATTGGTTCGATATAATACTGGAAACAGAGGCATCCGTTTTCAGCTATCAGGTGTCAGTGAAGACCTCTGTGTTGGTTCTGGTGCTTTGTGGGGACAACCATCTCTATAGTAGACAGTCGAGGAAAGGTTAGCAAATCTATATAAACGTAGTACCAGGAGACTGCGGTTCAATCTATATGTATTCTGTATCTTGGCTCACAGTTGAGTCTGTTTGTTAAGAAGGACAGAGTTATCTTATAATATCGAGAGTTTTGTCTTAAGAGTTCAAGAACTTGGACTTACAACCCTGAGTCTAGAATATGCTTCTTATAGGAAAATTGCTCTTTCAAAAAGGTTTGTTTTTAAAAAGTCATGTTATTGTGATAAAATATATACAACAAAACATTTCATAATCCAATGTTTTTTACATGTACAATTTAGTGACATTGGTTATAGTCACTATGTTGTACAATTATCATCACTGTCTGTTTCCAAGTCATTTCACCACTATTAACAGAAACTTCGTGCCTCCCTAAGGAAAGAACTCCCCTTTTCTCCTCTTTCCCACTCTTGGTGGTGGTGGTGGTGGTGGTGGTGGTGGTGATGGTGGTGGTGATGGTGGTGGTGGTGGTGGTGTACCGTCGACTCAGTTCCTACACATAGTATAAGGTTCCAAAGCTGTCAATCTTTACAGAAGCAGAAAGCCCTATCTTTCTCCGGTGGAGCAGCTGGTTGGCTTGAACTGCTGACCTTGTGGTTAGTAGTCCAACATGTAATCCACTACACTACCAGGGGTCCTTTCCCACCTTAGCAACTACCTATAGTCTTTGGTCTCTGTACATTTGCCTGTTTGTTAAAGTGGAGTTATACAATACTTGTCCTTTTGTGACTGACTGATTTCACTCAGCATGATGTTTTCAAGATTCACCCATGTAGTGAAGTGGACCAGGGCTTCCTTTCTCTTTATGACTGAATACGATTCCACTCACGTACAAACTAAGACTTGTTTATCCACTCATCTGCTGATGGACATTTCAGTTGTTTGCACCCTTAGGCTAGTGTGAATTGTGTTACAATGAACATTGGTGTACAGGTTTCTGCCTATGTTCCTGTTTTCACTTCTTTTGGGTGTATATCTTAGGAGTGGAATCACTGGGTCATATGGTATTTCTATGTTTAACTTTTTGGGCAATTGCCAAATTGAGAAAACTGTGCCTGTGATGGAAAATTGCAAACTCTGTCATGGGGTGTGGAGAAGGGAGGGGTTGCTTTCGCCTAACAACCTTGGTTATAACATACTGTAAGCTGACTGTTTCTGTATAAAAAAGGAGTGTGTAAACCCAAACTCAAACCCAGTCCTGTTGAGTCAATTCTAACACATAGGACCCTATAGGACAGAGTGGAACTGCCCCATGGGGTTTCTTTCCAAGGCTATAATCTTTATTGAGCCACCAACCTTATGATTAGAGTTCTGGTGTGGTGCTGTGAGTTAATGTGCCAGACTGCAAAGCCATTTAACTGCAAGGTCAGCAGTTCAAGCTCACCAGTCACTCCTTGGAAACCCTATGCAGGGTCGCTATGGGTCAGAACCAACTCGACGGCACTTAACAACAACAACCATCTTAAGATTAGCAGTCGAGTGCTAAACAACTGCATTGCCAAGACTCTTTATAAAAGGACTGCATGTTGTTGTTAAGTGCTATAGAGTTGGTTCTGACTCATAGCGACCCTGTATAGGGTTTCTGAGGAGCAACTGGTGAACTTGAACCACTGACCTTGTGGTTCAAACCGACCTTGCAGTCCAGTGCATTAACCTGCAGTGCCATACTGGGACTCCTAAATGGACTGCATAGAAGCAGTTTGTTTGTTTGTTTGTTTAAAGTGTAATTTTCATTTTACTTTTTTGCAGGATAGTTTTACTTCAGTCTTTAAGGGCTCAATTCTTTACATGGGCCATGGGGCAGCACCTGCAGGTCTAAATCGGGGTGGGGGTGTCTTGTCCTTCTGAGCTTCACGAGAACGGCTCCCGACCACCTTGCTGTGAATGGCACAGCCCACACACTAATGGAGTTTCACATACAGCTTGGCAAACACGTATGCATGGAAGTCACTCGCTTCGGAAAGAACCCCAATGGCTGCGGCCTCTACTATGCTTCGAATTACGAACTTCTTATGGCCTTGTCTTTGGGCACGCAGCCGGTGCTATTGAGTTGGTTCTGACTCATAGCAACCCTGTATAGGGTTTCCTATATTGGCTGCACGAGGCCGCGGTCCTTTTTGGCATGTTGTCTCTCCTTTTCTTTGTCATTTTGGAAGTGAGGACCCGAGAGAGAACTGCATGTTGTTGTTGTTAGGTGCCATTGAGTCAGTACCGACTCATAGCAAGCTTTTAAATTTAGGAAAATAACCAAAGTCATTTTGCTTTCTTGTGAAATAAGGTGAATTTAACTGAGCAGCAATGGGCTCAAACCTAACAATTGTGAGGGCTGTGCAGGATCGCACAGTGTTTCGCTCTGTTGTGCATGGGGTCCCTGACAACAAGTAACAGCAACAGCTGAACCCAAGTAGACTATCAATCTGCTTCCATATTTCAGTAAAGGGGCCTGTTGCCTAGTAAAATGGATTCATTCAGGTTGAATGATATTCATTAATTTAATCTACAGCTATTCATTCAAGGTCTGAGCTAGTGAAAAGGAACCTGGAGAGGCTGGACTTGAGTCTTGGCACTCCTTCTATTTGCCCTGTGTGTTTTCTTGTCTTCTCGACATGGATGTTGGAACTTTAATTCTATTGTACTCTTTTCCCTTTGAACTTGTCTTCAAGTCTTTGCAAGAGTATTTTCTCTTTTCCACCATGTCTTCCAGGGTCCAAAATCGGGAGAGACGGAGGATGCATCATCAGAAGGGCTTCCAGGGGTCATCCCTGAAGGATACTCATCCAACAACTTTTTCTCTCTTGCTAACAGAATACTAATTTTGATTAGGTGTGAAAGGAAGACACCATCTCCAGTCCTTGGGACCAGCTCTGACATCCCATTCTATTATTTAGGGACTTGTTTAGGGGTGGGCATTTGACCCAGGTCTAGCCAAACAGACATAATAAGAAGTCTACTGAGAAACTTTTGAGAACAATGTCTTTTCTATGTCTACTAAATAGAACCATCAATTATAAACTTTGACTCAGTGACTGAAAAACTCAACAGTGAAAAGAAAATTGAGAATCTACTAAAAAAAAAAATCTGGATAATGTGAAGGTACAAACTGAGATTTATAAGATAACGTGAAGGTACAAACTGAGATTTATAAGATAACGTGAAGGTACAAACTGAGATTTATAAGATAACGTGAAGGTACAAACTGAGATTTATAAGGGAGTTTCATTTTTTTGAAGAAAGCTTGTAAAGAGGGGACAGATCCTTCCACTAGCTATATAACAAGAACTACCAGTCATATTTAAACAACACAGGGTGAAATGGATTCTTTAAATAAGTCTTACCAGGCTTCCACCTTAACTTAAACAAAAGATTTTACATTCTTTGGAAAAGGTGGTTGCCAATCAGCTACCATTTGGCCTTCAGATTTATAGCCATTCTTTCCATGTTCTGTTCCGGTTCATAGAGAACGAACATTTCCAAGGATCTCTTGGCTTCCTCATGTGTATAACTAATAGAAGGCACTGGAAGAATACTAGAGAGCAGAGGCAGGATGGAGCCAGATTACTTCTTTCCCATCTCATCTACATCCTGTGGCATCTCCAGCATTGACTATATTTCTAAGTTTCTAGCTCTTCTTCATCATCCAACATTTCCCTCCAGTTAATAGAAACACATCCTTGTCCCACAATGAAAATGCATTTACCGTTGTTTGACTCAACAGAAAATGAAGGAAAACAAGAAGTCAAGAAGTTTCTTACCCTGACAAGTGTTCTCATTGGAACTGTTGAATTGTATACCTCCAGAAAGAAGTCTGTATCCAGAATTACATTGACAGTAGTAACTTCCTGGAATATTCTTACATACAGCATTTACTCCACAATACAAACTAATGGGTGGTGCACATTCATTACTATCTGTAACACAAAGGTAAAGTTTAATTATTCAGTCAACAAAGATTTACTGTACATTTATTATGTGACTTTCACACACACACACAAAAACAACCCACAAAAACTCAGCTCAGTTCTTTCTTTTCCTTATTTACTTTGGCTGGGTTCTCCATTGAGACAAGGATTGAAGTGCAAGTACTTTACTTGGAAGGTGATTCCAGAAAACAATGGAAGGCAAGCGGTGAAGTGGGACAGAGAAGGAATGGCAGAAAATCAAAGGAGTGCTGTCAAGTGAGTTTCCATTATGGGCACCTGGGGCTCAATCATTTAGGGGCTCCTGGGAGGAAGTGTTGAGAACACACTTCAGGGTGATTCTATCTGAGCGAGAAGGGAATTTATCAACTTTCATCATTTATTGGCTGAAGTATGCTCCCAAACAAATAAAAATCCCAAACCCACTGCTGGTGAGTCAAGTCAGATTCACAGCGAGCCTAAAGGGCAGAGTAATCTGCCCCAATGTGTTCCCAAGACTGTAAATCTTTACAGAATCAGACTGCCACATTTTTTTCTGTCATGGAGTGTCTGGTTGGCTTGAACCACCAACCTTTTGGTTAATATCCAAGTGCTTTAATCACTGTGCAATGAAAGTTCCTTGAAGGATATGTCTAAGGAACTATAACAGTGATTTCACAAAGGCATTCTCACTTAATTAGCAAGTGCAGCTATTTTTTATACTTGGTAATTGACACACACTGTTATATACTTGCATACACAAAATAGCTGTACTTGATAATTGAGTGAGAATGCCTTTGTTAAGCCACTGTGTCTCCATTCCTGAGGGTCACTGAAGTTCCTTTACAATGGGGATGATCAGACAAATGAAAAGTACATAATCTTTTTCTGGTTGTTGTTGTTGTTATGTGCCGTGGAGTTAGTTACGACTCACATCTACCCTGTACAGGGTTTCTGAGGCTGTAAATCTTTACAGGAGCAGAAAGCCTCATCTTTCTCCCTCAGAACAGCTGGTAGTTTCGAACTGCTGATCTTGCGGTTTGCAGCCCGATTCGTAACCACTATGCTACCAGAATTAATAAACAGGAAATTGGAGATTTCCTGACTGAGACAGTGTGGTAGTCATTATTGTGTGCATAATATCCATTCCACCTGCTTTTCTCCTCTGTTTAGGAGATTTTGTTCCCATTTCTCAGATATTCTCTTTCCCAGACTCTCTTTCATCAAGGATGGCCATGTGACACAGCCCCAGTGAATGAAAGGTAAGGGATGGTTGGCAGGGGGACTTCTGGGAAAAATTATATTTTCTGATAAAAAGTACAGATGGGTCTACCCCTACTCCCTGATTGCCTTAATTTGGATATGGCTTAAATATGTGTTGTTGTTGTTATTGTTGAGTGTAGTTGAGTTGGTACTGTCTCACAGTGACCCTGTATAGGATTTCTGAGGAGTGACTGGTGGTTTGAGCCGCTGACCTTACAGTTAGCAGTCTTTTCTACAGTGCCACACCAGGACTCCATAAAGATGTGCATGTAGTCAGAAGTTATTTCAGCCACTTTGGGACTAAGATGTGATCAGCATGTTGGGGTTTGAGGGCAGGAAAGTAGATAGAGCTTGGAGTCCTCAATTCTGTAGACTGCTGAAGCTGTCAACATGCTTTGTGAGAATCCATCTGTCCCTCTGGTTTAAATCATGGTTGGTTGGACATTTGGTTTCTTGCAAAGGAAAAATTAACTGTAAGTGACACATACAGGATATCAAGGGACAGATGGTGACTTGTTTGTGCTGCTAGAAGAGATAAAATGTCATCCTTTTGTCTCTTTGTGGTAGATTAAAGGTGGACACAACTTTTCTGATATTCCTTCCACTGAGAAATGGGATCCGTTTCTCCTTTCTTTGAAACTAGGCTGGTCTGTGCTTGCTTTGTCCAATAAAGTACATTGGAAACGACACTATTTGAGTATAGTCTTTAAGTAAGCTAGCAGCATTGGCCTTGTTGTCCTGGAAACCATCTTTCATATATGAAGTGTGATGTAGCTAAGACCACTAAATCTTGTGGTGGAATCTTGAGAGGAGGAAAGAGAATAAGGGGAGAGTTGTTGGTAGACACCATTGACTCAGTTCTAACTCGTAGCCACCCCTGTGCACAACAGAAGGAAACATCTGTTATTCCAGTGCCAGCCTCAGAATCATTAACTTTGGGCCAATTCCTGCAGTCACTATGTCAGTTAATCTCATTGGAGCTCTTCCTGTTTTTCAATGACTTTACTAAGCATGATTTCTTTTTCTAGGGACAGGTCCTTCCTGATAACATATTCAAACTATGTTAGACAGAGTCTTGCTATACTCACTTCTAAGGAGCATTCTGGCTGTAGTTCTTTCATGATATATTTGCTTTTTTTGCTGGCAGCCCATGGCACTTTCAAAAATCTTCACTAACACCACAATTCAAATGCATCACTTTCTCTCAGGTCCTCAAAGTGACATCTTATATCTTTAACACTTTAAAGAGATCTTGTGCAGCAGAATTTTACAGTTCAAGATGTTATTTGATTTCTTGAATACTTCCATGAACAATGATGGTTGTTGTTAAACATCGTGGAGTTGGTTCCAAATCATAGTGATCCCGTATATAGTTTCCTAGGAGCAGCTGGTGGGTTTCAACTGCCAACCTTGTGGTTAGCAGTCAAGTGCTTATCTGACAGCACCACACCAGGACTCTGAGCATCGGTAATGGATCCAAGTGAAATTAAATCCTTTAATCTTTTCTCCATTTATTATGATGTTGCTTACTGGCCCTGTTGTATTTTTGTTTTTTGTTACTTTGAGTTCTGTCTTTGATCTTCATCAGTAAGTATTTTAAGTCCTCTTAACTTTCAGCAAGTACCATTGTGTCATCTGCAAATCACAGGTTGTTAATGAGCCTTCCTCCAAACCTGATGCCACGCTCTTCTTCTCATTATCTAGCTTCTTGGATTATATGCTTAGCATACAGATTGAGTAAATCTAGTGAAAGCATACACAACCCTGGTGAACACCTTCCTGTGTTCAGTAAAGACTACAACTCAATGTAACAAAAACAAAAAACAACTTCATTCAGTGTCCCCTTGTTCTGTTAAAAAACTGCCTCTTGGTTTATGTACAGGTTCCTCATGAGCACGATTAAGTGTTCTGAAATTCTGGTTCTTCGAAATGTTATCCATAGTTTATTATTATCCACACAGTTGAATGTCTTTATGTAATCAGTAAAACACACGTTAACTTCTTTCTGGTGTGGCTCTGTAGGATAAGCACAGGAGTGCAAGGTCAGTTTGAACAGCAAGGCCAGCTGCTCTTCAGAAACCCTACACAGGGTCAATATAAATTGGAACTAATTTGATGGCACTTAACAACAACATCAAACATTTTTCTGGTATTCTCTATTTTCAGCCAAGATCCATCTGACATCAGCAATGACGTAGTTCCATGTTCCCTCCTGAATCTGCTTGAATTTCTGGCAGTTCCCTATTGATGTACTGCTGCAACTGCTTTTGAATTATTTTCAGTAACTTTTACTTGTGTCTGATATTAATGATATTGTTTAATGATTTCTGCATTCCTCTGGGTCATATTTCTTTGGAATGGGCACAGATATGAATCTCTTCCACTTGGTTGGCTAGATAGCTGTTTTCCAAATTCCTTGGTATAGAGCAGGGATGGGAAAATGTCTGGTTTGTGGGTGTGTGTTGTTGTTAGGTGCCATTGAGTTGGTGCTGACTCATAGCAACCTTATGCACAGCAGAACGAAACACTGCCTGGTCCTGGGCCAACCTCCCTATTTTTGCTATGCTTGAGCCCACTGATGCTGCCACTTGGTCAATCCATCTCACTGGGAGTCTTCCTCTTTTTCTCTGACCCTCCACCTTACCAAACATGATATCCTTCTCCAGCGACTGGTCCCCCCTGACAATATGTCCGAAGTATGAGAGACGAAGTTTGGCCATCCTGGCCTCCAAGGATCACTCTGGCTACACTTCTTCCAAAACAGATCTGTTGGTTCTTTTGGCAGCCCATGGCACTTTCAATATTCTCCTCCGACACCATAGCTCAAAAGCATCAATTCTTCTATGGTCTTCCTTATTCACCGTCCAGTTTTCACATGCATATGAGGTTATTGAAAATACCATGGCTTGGGTCAAGTGCACCTTATTCTTTAAGCTGACATCTTTGTTTTTCAACACTGTAACAAGGTCTTGTGCAGCAGCAGATTTGCCTAATGCAATACATCATTTGATTTCTTGACTGCTACTTCCGTGAGTGTTGATAGTTGATTGAAGAAGAATGAAGTCCTTGACAACTTCAATTTTTTCTCCGTTGATAAGAATGTTGTTTACTGGTCCAGTGGTGAGGATTTTTGTTTTCTTGACATTGAAATGCAATCCATACCGAAGGCTGTGCTCTTTGACCTTCATCAATAAATATTTTAAGTTTTCTTCACTTTCAGCAAGCAAGGTTGTATCATTGGCATATCACAGATTGTTAATGAGTCTTCCTCCAATTCTGATGCCATGTTTTTCTTCATATAACCCAGCTTCCCAGAATAAGTATGGTGAAAGAATACAACCCTGTCACACACCTTCCTTAATTTTAAACCATTTGGTGTTTCCATGTTCTGTTTGAACAACTGTCTCTTGGTCCATGTGTAGAAGGTCTGTGAAATCATTAGTTCTTGCCCTGCCAAGGCAGCTGTAGTTCCACCCATCACATTGTTGTTGTTAAGTGCCGTCGAGTAGGTTCCGACTCATAGTGACCCTGTATAGGGTTTCCAAGGAGCAGCTTGTGAGCTTGAACCAGTGATTTTGTGGTCAAACCGATTTTGCAGTCTAGTGCATCAGCCCACACAGTAGTGCATTAGTCCAGCCACACCAGGACTCCACCCATCACATTAAGAGTGAATAATTTTAAGTTGATAATTTTGTATGGCCAGTGAATGGTGTTATAAATATCCAAATGGCCTTTGATAGGAAAAACTTTCCCCACCCTGGCATAGAATAATGACTGCTTCCAGCACTGCATCACTTTATTGAAACCTTTGCAAATTCCATCAAATCCAGGAGCCTTGTTTTTCACTAATGTCTTCAGTGTAGCTTTGATGTCTTCCTTTGATATTTTTGGTTCTTAATCAGATGCTACTTCCTGAAATATCTGAACATTAAACCAATTCCTTTTGGTACAGTGATTGCATATTCCCTCCATCTTCTTTTAATGCCAGTAGAATCCTTCAATATTGCAACACGAGGTTTGAATTTTTCCTTCAGTTTTTTCAGCTTGAAAAATGATGAGCATTTTGGTCTTTGCACATTTCATTGGAATATTTTACTTTGTCTTCTAGAGCTGTCCTTTGAAATTTTCTGTTAAGCTCTTTTATTTTATCATTTATTCATTTAGCTTTAGCTATTCTATACTCAAGAGCAAGTTTCAGAGTCTCTGCTGACATCTGCTTTGGTCTTTTCTTTCTTTTCTGCCTTTTAAATGAATGACCTTTTGCTTTCTTCATGTATGATGTCCTTGATGTCATCCTGCAACTCCTCTGGTCTTCAGTCATTAGTGTTTAATGCACCAAATTTGTTCTTGAGATGGTCTCTAAATTCAGGTGGGACATACTGAATTTTGGCTCTGTGGACTTTTAAAATTTTCTTCAGCTTCAGCATTAACTTGCATATGAACAATTGATGGTCTGTCCCACAGTCTGCCCCAGGCCTTGTTTTGGCTGATAGTACTGAGTTTCTCTGCTGTCTCTTCCCAAAGATGTAGTCAATTTGATTCTTGTGTATTCCATTTGGTGATGTCCATGTGTATAGTTGCCATTTATGTTGTTGAAAAAGATTTTGTAACAAATAAGTCATTTGTCTGCAAAATTCTATCATGTTATCTCTAGCATAATTTCCATCACCAAGGTGATAACTATTGATCCCTCCTGTTTCCAACTTCTGCATTCCAATAACCAGTAATTATCAATGCATCTTAATTGCACATTTGATCAATTTAAAACTGAAGATGGTAGAATTCTTCCATTTAATCATCCATCACTGGCTTTGGTGATTGGTTCATAAATTTGAATATTAATTGTATTAACTTGTCTTCCTTGTTATTAGGTGCCCTAGAGTCAGTTCCGACTCATAGTGACCTTATACACAATAGAATACAACACTTCCCACTCTTGTGTCATCTTTACAGTTGTTGCTATGCTTGAGTCCATTGTTGTTGCACTGTGTCAGTCCATCTCTTTGAGGTTCTTCTGCTTTCCTGTTGATCCTCCACTTTATGACATCCTTCTCCATTGACTGGTCTCTCCTGACAACATTTCAAAGTATGTTAGGCCAAGTCTTGCCATCCTTACTTCTAATGAACATTCTAGCTGTACTTCTTCCAAGACAGTTTTACTTGCTCTTCTGGTGGTCCATGGTGCTTTCAGTATTCTTTGCTAAAACCATACTTAAAATACATTGGTTGTTCTACAGTCTTCTTTATTCATTATCTAACTTTCACATGCACTTGAGGCATGTGAATACCATGGATTGGGTAAGGTGCACCTTAGCCATAAAATGATACACATGTATATATGTACACACATATCTACTAAACACTTTAAAGACGTCTTTTGCAGAGGAGTTGCCTATTGCAATACAACATTCAGTTTCTTGACTGCTGTTTCCATGCACGTTGATTGTGGATCCAAGCAAAATTAAACTTTTGACAACTTCAATCTTTCTCTGTTTATCATGATATTATTTAATGGTCCAGTTGTGAGGAGTTTTGTTTTCTTTACTTTAAGGTGCAATCCATACTGAAGGCTGTAGTCTTTGATCTTCATCAGTAAGTACTTCAAATTCTCTTCACTTCCAGCAATCAGAGTTGTGTCATCTGCATATTGCAGGTTGTTAATAATTCCTTCTCCTATACTGATGCCACATTCTTCTTCATATTATCTAACTTCTTAGATTACTTGCCCAGCATACATCTCCTGATTTTAAGACATTCAGTATCCCCTTGTTCTGTTTTAACAGTTGCCTCTTGATCTATGTATAGGTTCCTCAAGAGCAAATTAAGTGTTCTGGAATACCCATTCTTCACAACGTTATCCATAGTTTGTTATGACCCACACAGTTGAATGTCTTTGCATAGTCAATAAAGCACAAGTAATTATCTTTCATGTATTTTCTGCTTTCACAGACAGCATTGCATTTAAAGATAGATCTTGAAATATTTTTTTTAGAAAGATGAATACCATGCCATTCTGCTTCAATGAGTCATTACTGACATAGTAAACCATATGAATGTCTGATTCACAATGGCTAATATCCATTTCATTACACTAATGCCTAGGGTATCAATTTTTATGCATTCCATTTCAGTTTTGATGATTTCAGATTTTTCTAGATTCATATTTTGTACATTCCTCTTTATGATTATTAGTAGATGTTTTCAGCTGTTTCTTCTCATTTTGAATTGTGTCCTAATAGCAAATGAACGTCCCAAAGTTTTGCTCCATTCTTGTTATTAAGGTTGACTCTACTTCAAGGAGGCAGCTTTTCTTCAGTCGTATTTTGTGTGCCTTCCAGTCTGAGAGGCTCATCTGCCGGCACTACACCAGACAATGCACCTCAGTGTCTCATCACTCAGAAGTGGACTGCCTATTTTTAATTCCTAGTGTGTTCTTGTTCTGAAAGCTCCACTGAAACCCATCCACCAGGGGTGACTCTGTTGGTAACTGAAATGCCAGTGGTACAGCTTCTACCATCATAGTAAATGAAAACCACCACAGCACATCTAAGTGACAGACATGTGGGGAAATGCAATATTAACTATTCATAACATGTCCTGATGCATGATGAATGATTCTTGAAAACAGTATGCTGAATGAAGTAAGTCAGTCAGAAAAGTACAAATATGGTACAAAATCATTTATATTAAATAAGCAAATACACAGAAACTAAAGCTTATTAGTGGTTACTACTATGAGTGGAAATGACTCCTGGTTGGGTGCTGATGGAAGGAACGGTGAAGTTTTAATAAGGGAGCATTGAGTTTATATAAATGGCGGTGGAATGATTTTGAAAGCAAGAATTATTGCACAACTCAAAGAACGTAATTAATGTCAATGAATTGTGTATGTAGAAATTGTTGAGATGCCGATAGAAATATTAAAAAATCACAATAAAAATAATAAAATTATCACAATAAAAAAATTACCTATTTACTTGGAGGAAAGTAGAATCTCCACTGATGAAAGGAAAGGAGGATAGGTCTCTTGTGATACAATAGTGAATAACTTTTATAGGACTGATTGTGAGGGTTGGAAATGTAAAGGTAGACATTTTGTAGCAAGAAGGGGAGTGATTAACTTTTCAGTCTAGGAGCAGAGGTCCCTGGGATCGTCAAGGGAGAAGAGTGGAGAGCAGGACCTACCCAGAGAAGCAGTGATGCCAGAGATGATGAAGTGGAGAGATGGAGCTGTTGGGGACTTTAAACATAGACAGGGAGAAGGGCTGTGTGCTGACAACAGGGGGCAGGCTTGCAGTGTATACCCTTTGGTTGGTTGATGATGCATGGAGGGGATTGTAACCATGGCAATGAAACGATATACAATAGGGTGAATGTAAAACTAATGTTCTCCCATGTAAGCTATCACATAATTCACAGTAAAACATGAAAAAAAAAAACTCATTTACCTTCACATATTGTCAAGGGGAACGTGAAAAACTTTTGCTGAGACTCATATCCATGTTGACAGGTACAGTGAGTTCCATTAACACAATAGGCATTTCGAGGACATGAATGACAGGAAGCTCCAAGGGAAAGAAATGCAGGTCAACTGTTAGTTGGATCACAGACTCTCTTGTCATCATTTGGTCTTGCTTCAGAGCAAGGCCTTCTGAGGCTGAGGAGGCACATATCCTTTTTTTTCTTGAAGTCCAAGTATATTAAAAAATTAAAGATGCCAAACCAAAGATACAGAAAAAAATGAGATTCCTGTGCATAATAAAGGACTGGGAGATTGGTGGTAAATTAATATTAACACAAAAATTCAATGTGATATTATTGTGATACTCTCAAGGTTATTGTATGATTCAAAAATAAAAAAGTACAGTGAGTTGGTTAAGACTGTGGTCCCAGGTTTCAATTCTGACTTCATAGATTATTAGTTATGTGTCTTTGGTGGATGTCTTAATTTCCTTATGACTAAATTCCCTCATCTGTAAAATGGGCTATTATTATTTTTTTAAAGAGTGAATTATTCAATATATATGTAAAATGCTTAGACAGAAGCTAGTATGTAATAAATATCACTTATGCTTATAAAATTTGAATTTGTAGGGTACCGCAGGAGATGCCCACCACTTGTCTGTCAGTTTGTCATATTGTGGTCACTTACATGTTGCTGTGATGCTAGAAGCTATGCCACCTGTATTTTAAATGCCAACAAAGTCACCCATGGTGGACAGGTTTAAACTGAGTTTCCAGACTAAGACAGACTAGGAAGAAGGAGAGGAAAACCACTTCTGAATGTTTAGCCATGGAGACCCTTATGAATGGTAGTGGAACATTGTCAGATATAATGCTAGAAAATGAAAACAGAAATGAACGGCACTAGAATATTGTCAGGTATAGTGCCAGAAGATCAGTTCCTCAGGTTGGAAGGCACTCAGAAAATACTGGGGAAGAGCTTCCTCCTCAAAGTAAACTTGACCATGATAATGTGAATGGATTAAGCTTTGGAGATACTTATTTGCTGATGAGGCACAATTCAAAATAAGAAGAAAGAGTTGTAAGCAACCATTAATAATCAGAACATGGGATGTACAAAATATGAATTTAGGAAAATTGGAAGTTGCTAAACATTAAATGGAGCACATAAAAATTGATATTTTAGGCATTAGTGAGCTGAAATGGACTGGTATTGGTTATTTTTAATCATACAATCATGTGGTTTATTATGCTGGGAATGACAGATTCAAGAGAAATGGCAGAGCATACATCATCAAAAAGAACACATCAAAATCGATCTAGAAATCCATACAATGCTGTCTGTGATAGGATAATATCCACATCTACGAGGAACAGCAATTAATACTATTCTTCAAATTTATGCATCAATCACTAAAGCCAATGATGATGAAATTGAAGAATTCTACCAACTTCTTCTGTCTGAAATTGATCAAACATGCAATCAAGATGTACTAGTTATTATTGATGACTAATGCAAAGGTTTGAAACAAAGAGGACAGATCAATATTTGGAAAAGATGGACTTTGTGAGAGAAATAATAGTGGAGAGTGCATGATGGAACTTTGCAAAACCAATGACTTCATTGTAAATACCTTTTTTAAACAACATAAAAGGAGACTACACACATGGACCTCACTAAATGGAAATTGACTACATCTGTGGGAAGAGATGGTGGAAAAGGTCTATATCATCAGCCAAAACAAGGCCAGGGGTAAATTGTGGAACAAACGATCAATTGCTCATATGCAAGTTCAGGCTGAAGCTGAAGCAAATTAAAACAAATTCATGAGAGCTAAAATATGACTTTAAATATATCACACTGAATTTAGATTTAATGCATTAGACACTAATGACCAAAGACCAGAAGAGTTGTGGGATGACATCAAGAACATCATACAGGGAGAATCAGAAAGTCATTAAAAAGAAAGGAAAGACAGAAAAGACAAAATGGATATCTGAAGAGACTGTGAAATTTGCTTTCCAGCCTACAGATGCTAAAGTGAATGGAAGAATGAGGAAGTAAAATAGCTGAAAGAAAATTTCAAAGAGTAGCTAAAGAAAACAAAGCCAGATATTATAATAAAATGTATAAAGATCTGGAGTTAGAAAATCCAAAGGAAAGAACATACTCAGTATTTCTCAAGCTGAAAGAGCTGAAGAGAATATCAAGGCTCAACTTGCAATACTGATGGATTATTTGGCCAAAATATTGAATGATACAGAAAGCATCAAAAAAAGATGGAAGGTTTACACAGAGTCACTGTACCAAAATGAAGTGGTTGATGTTCAAACATTTTAAGAGGTAGCATATGATCAGGAGAAAATAGTACGAAAGAAAGCAGCCCAAGTTGTACTGAAGGCATTGGCAAAAAACAAAAATACAGGAATTGACAGAACACAAATTGCAATCTTTCAACCAACTAACAGCACTGAAGGTGCTCACTCACATATACCAAGAAATTTGGAAGACACTGTGGTACCTTGAATTTACTTCCTATGGCTTTTCTACCCAATGTCTTCTTAATTTCCCACTAAGTGATTGGGTTTGTTGTTATTAGGTGCCATTGACTTGATACCGACTCATAGCAACCCTATGCACAACAGAATGAAACACTGCCCAGCCATGGGTCAATTTCACAATTGTTGCCACACTTGAGCCCATTGATGCTGCCACTTTGACAATCTATCTTGCTGGGGGTC
>NW_006408786.1:2601546-2603298 GCF_000296735.1 Chrysochloris asiatica
GGAGGTACAAGAGCTGAACAAAAATTTTAAAGGTCAGCTCTAGAAGACAATGTCAAATATTACAACAAAATGTGCAAAGATCTGGAATCAGAAAACCAAAAAGGAAGAACAGGCTCAGCATTTCTCAAGCTGGGGCAACTGAAGAAAAAATTCAAAATTCAAAAATTTGTTATTGAAGGATTCTCTGAGCAAATTATTGAATGATGCAGAAAGCATCAAAAGAAGATGGAAGGGGACAGTGACGCGCGTGTTCCTGGAGGTGAGGAGAGGGCTGCAGAGCGCACTACTTATCCTGGGAGAGCCCAAAGAAGGAGGTATGCCCATGGACTTTTCTATAACATCATCCTCACTCCAAATGAAAGCTCCTGAAGGCTGCACGGAGATCGGGCTTCCAGCAGAGGTCAGGCTTGCACCTTCCTCTTGCGGTGGGCTGCAGTATGTGGCTGGAGATGGACTACACCTGTGGCTGCAGACTCAGGCAGAATTAAACACAAAACCGATTTCATTGTTTAATCAAAGTCCGCAAGCTCAAAAATGTTGCACATTTTACTGCCAGTCCTGTGGTGAAGGCATAATAAACAACAGGAAGCTCCTAAGGGTACTCCCACTACTGAGCGAAAACTGGGGAGCTTTAGTTGGAGAGTGGTGCTGTCATCCTGCCCCCTTTGCTAATCCACAAGAGAATGACTGTTTTATTGGAGACTCTTTCCTCTTGGTGAAATTAAGAAGCAATTCAAGGCTTCCAGGACCTGAGTAGACCAAATGGAGACACATTCTCTTTCTTCTGAGAATTGTTATGAATTGAAACCAAAGGCAAATACCAAAGTAATTTGTAAGCGTTGCAAGGTAACATTGAGAGAGACCATGTCATCAGAAACCATGACAGAAGTAATTATTCAGCCACCTGGGAGGAATTTTCCCATTCTACCAAGGTTTCAGTTTGTCCAGAGTGTTATTGCCCAGTGTCTGGTGGAACTCGCTTCTGCTAGAAGTACTTTTAGATTCACTATTCAAGGTTATGATGGGAAAACATATATCTTGTTATGGCTTCTAAACTCAGACAGTTTGGTGATTCAATTGTTGGGAAATTCCAAAAGTATAAAAAAATTTCCCCTCTTGGAAGATGTTTTGAAGGAAGATTCCAGTTCTGTCTGGAATGCCATCAAGGTCCTATACCAGCCATGCATCCAAAACAGGAATGAAAAGCTGGCCAGTTCATGGGAAAGAGACATCAGTGTCCACTCTGTAACCCTGCCTGCCACAACCTGCTTGGAGCTGTTGTTGATATTGTTGAGGCATAACACCATGCTGCCACCATCTCTTCGCTGTATGAATGCCTTTCAGGTTGCCTTCTTAAAGATGTAACTGTTGGAGCCCAGGTATCCCCTCCCTGGCAGACAGCTCTCCAACACCAGCCCGGAGCATACCAAAGGCCAGCAGTATGCTCAATGGGTATCTGTTACCGAGACAAGAACCAGAGCTACAGAATGTCACTGCATATTTTTTCCCCCCTTATTCGCATATTTTCTCTAAGAGAAAAGTTTACTTTAGGTCTTTGAAAAACCAGGGCTGTGGAGAAAGTCTTAGTAGCATGTTGTCAGCAGGTTGAGATAAGTATGGAAGTTACATCTCCATTTCCCACAGAGAAGACTTTCAAATAGGTGTTGTGTCAGCACTACAGGGAAGGCTTTTAGCTAATGGAGACCCACCTGTCCTGTGAGGAACTGAGTTAATAACATTGGCAAAACTGAC
>NW_006408786.1:2605613-2621828 GCF_000296735.1 Chrysochloris asiatica
TTCACTTCCCTAATAAACTCATACTCATGAATATTGTTATGAGTTCTGTGTGGCCATTACAATGGATTATTAAACCCAGATGTGAAGCAGAGAGTGTTGTGAGAGAGATGGTTGGTGTCAGAATAGGGTAAAGAAGGTTGTAGGGTGGAGGCATATTTGGCCTCCACATCATAGGAATTGGCCTTGGGCTGATTTTGAGTTTGATTCTCTTTTCCCCTCATGAAACCAGAGGAAGTCAGACATAGACTCCATGCGATTTCTATAGACAGCTACCTGGCCAACAGATTGGAAAAGAATCATATTTGTGCCCATTCAAAAGAATGCAGAAATCATTGAACAATATCATTAATATCATAAGCAAGTAAAATATTGCTGTTGTTAGGTGCCATCAAGTTGGTTCTGATTCATAGTGACCATATGCACAACAGAATGAAACAACGGCCATTGCTGCGCCGTCCTCACAATCTTTATAAAGCTTGAGCCCATTGTTGTTGCCACTGTGCCAATCCATGTTGTTGGGGTTCTCCTCTTTTCTGCTGACCCTCCAGCTATTTCTCTTCATTTTGAGTTATGCACCACCAGCAAATGAAGGTCCCTAAAGCTTTACTCCATTTGTGACATCATGGTCAACTCTACTTTGAGGAGGCAGCTCTTCCCCAGTCGTATTTTGAGAGTCTTCCAACCTGAGGGGCTCATTTTCTGGCACTATATCTAACAATATTCTGGGGCTATTTATCATGTTTCATTATTCAATATTCTGATGATATTTATTTGACTGTGTTCCACTACTATTTATTAGGTTTTTGGGGGCTAAACATTCTGCCTCTCCTTCCTCCTAGTCTGTAAGCTCAGTTGAAACCTGTTTACCATGGGTGTACCCTGCTGGTATTTAAGATACCAGTGGCATAGTTTACTGAATCATAGCAACACACAAGCCACCACAGCATCACAAATTAACAGAGGAGCAGTGGAAAAGTTTGCTAAGATAATAAAAAAAAAAAATGGCTGAAAACAGTTTATTGATAGAGAACTAAGAGAAATTAAAGCTGGATTCAGAAGAGAATACAGAATATCACTGCTGATGTCAGATGGATTTTGGCTGAAAGCAGAGAATACAAAAAAAAATTTTTTTTTTTACATGTGCTTTATTGCCTATGCAAAGTTTTCACATTGTGAAGAATGGGTATTCCAGTACATTTAATTGTGCTCATGAGGAACTTGTACATAGACCAAGAGGCAATTGTTAAAACAGAACAAGGGGATACTGGATGGTATAAAATCAGAAAAAGAGGACATGGAACATTTTCCAAAATAGACCATCTGTTAGGTCACACAGCAAACCTCAAAATATTCAAAAATATCAAAATACTACAAAGCATCTTCTGAGATCATAATGCTATAAAATTAGAAAACAATAAGAGGAAGGTCAAGGAAAAAAATAAAACATATGACAAATAAATAACAACTTTCTGAAAAAGTTATTGGGTAATAAAACACATGAAAGATGAAATAAAAAAAATTCCTTGACTCAAATGAGAAAGAAAATACAACATACAAAAACCTTTGGGACACAGAAAAAACAGTGCTCAGAGAACAATTTATAGCAATGAACACACATATCCAAAATGAAGTCAGAACCAAAATCAACACCTAGTACAACATCTTCAACAATTAGAAAAAGAGCATGAAGTAAGCCTCCAGCCACCAGAAGAATAGCAAAAGGTAGAGCAGAAATAAATGAAACGGAAAACAGAAAAGCAACAGAAAGAATCAACAAGACAAAACGTTGGCTCTTTGAAAGGCTTAACAAAGCACTAGCAAATCTAACTAAAGAATTGTTGTTTTTGTTATTGTTAATGCCGTTCAGTTGGTTCCGATCCATAGTGACCCTGTATAGGGTTTCCAAAGAGCAGCTGGTGAGCTTGAACCTCTGACCCTGCAGTTCAAACGGCTTTGCAATCTGGCACATTAACCCACAGCACCACAGTCTTTATTACAGGACTCCAAATAAAGAATAAAAGATGCAAATTCTAAAAATTCATTCATTTTTTTTTCTAGATTTTCTAGTTTGTTGAAGTACATTATGTTGTAGTCCTTTTTATTTCTGTTGGTTCTGTGGTAATGTCCCCCGTATTATTTACACAGTAAGAGATCAGATGACGTATTGCACTGGGCAAATCTGCTGCACAGGAACTTTTTAAAGTATTGAAGAGCAGAGATGTCAGCTTGAGGACTACGGTGCGCCTGACCCAGGCCATTGTGTTTTCAATAGCCTCATATGGATGCGAAAGCTGGACAGCGAATAAGGAAGATTGTAGAAGAATTGATGCCTTTGAGTTGTGGTGTTGGAGGATAATACTGAAAGTGCCATGGACTGCCAATAGAACCAATAGATCTGTTTTGGAAGAAGTGCAGCCGGAGTGCTCCTTGGAGGCCAGGATGGCTAAGTTTCATCTCTCATACTTTGACATATTGTCAGGAGGGAACAGTCGCTGGAGAAGGATGTCATACTGGGTAAGATGGAGGGTCAGAGAAAAAGAGGAAGACCCCTGGATCAGCCAGGTGGCATCATTGATGGCATCAAGTGTGGCAGCGGTGGTGAGGTTGGCCCAGGATTGGACATTGTTTCGTTCTGCTGTGAATGGGGTAGCTATGAGTTGGTTCTGACTCGATGGCACCTGACAACAACAACAACAACAACCATAGAACCAACAGAAATAAAAAAGATTACAAGATAATACTATGAAGAAAATAGACTGAAGTAGAAAACCTGAACAGATCTATAACAAAAGAATAAATTATTCAAGTCACTAAAAGACTCCCCACTAAAAGAGTTGGGGCCTAGATCCCTTTACTGGTGAAGTCTACCAAATATTCAGAGAGGAGCTAACACCAATTCTACTCAAACTATTCCAAAATACAGAAAAGGGAGGAAAACTCCCCAAATAATTTATGAAGCAAGCATAACCCTGATATCAAAACCAGGCAAAGGCACCACTAAAAAAGAAAATTATAAAACAATATGTCTCATAAATATAGATGCAAAAATTCTCAACAGAATCCTAGCCAATATAATCCAACAACCTATGAAAAAAAGGAAAATAAATGACCAAGTGAGATTCATACCAGGTAAAAGGAGCTCTGGTAGCACAGTGGTTACGAATCGGGCTGTGAACCACAAGGTCAGCAGTTTGAACCTACCAGCTGTTCTGCGGGAGAAAGATGAGGCTTTCTGCTCTTGTAAAGATTTACATCCTCAGAAACCCTGTACAGGGTCGCTTTGAGTTGGAACCGACTCCACAGCACAGAGCAACAACAATGCAGGGATAGTTCAATATTAGAAAAAAAATCAATGTAATCCACCACATAAATGAAACAAAGGGAAACACAATCATATCAATGGATGCAGAAAAAGCATTTGACAAAATCCAACACCCATTCCTGATAAAAACACTCAATAAAATAGGTATAGTAGGGAAAAGAATTCTATTCTTTAATATGATTAAAGACACATATACAAAACCAACAGTCAACATCACTCTGAATGAAGAGACACTGAAAGCATTCCTCTTACAAACAGGAACCAGATAAAGATATCCTTTATCACCCACCACTCCTGTTCAATATTGTGTTTGAAGTCTTAATCAGAGATACCAGGCAAGAAAGGGTCATTAAAGGCACCCAAATTGGCAAAGAAGAAATAAAATTTGCTCTATTTGAAGATGATATGACCCTATAAAGAAAAAAACAAATTTTCAGCAAGAAAATTATTGGAACTCATTGAAAAATTCAGCTCACCCAAGCTGATGAAGTGGAACTGTCAACTTTGCAGTTCAGTGCATTAACCCACAGCACCGCACCTGCTCTCTACAAACGCTGATACATACCCACAATGGAACACTATGCAACATTTAAGAATGATGATGAATCTGTGAAACACTCTTATAACATGGATGAACCTGGAGAATATTATGTTGAATGAAGTTAGCCAATTAGAAAAAGACCATTATTGAATGGGACCTATATTTTAAAAAGTTAAGAAAAGTTTTTTTTTTTTGCTAATAGAAACATTCTATATGGTTACCAGGGGTGGAGGGAAGGGTAAACACATGTTGACTTGGATGATGGGGAGAGCAATACACAGTAAGAGGAGAGTTAGAGGAAAGATAAATAAAGGTAGTGGAAGACACCAGGAGAGCAGGAGTTAAAGTGAATAGAGGTAAATCCTGTTGACTGATGGTACACATTGAAGGGATTGCAATCAATGTAATGTCACAAAGTGTATGATTTGTTGAAGGTGGGACTGATGAGATGTTCCTGTAAACTCTCACTCAGTTCACAATGAAAATTTCAAAGAAAAAGAAAAAAAGAATGCGCTCTTAATCAATGGAGCCAGGCTTGCTAACCCACAGAGCTAGAGCTGACTGCTTTGGGGTTGAGGTTTACTGGTAGATTGGAGTGTAGCCTAAGGAGGGCAGAGGCCAAGGGGCTGTGTGACTAAAGGACTGGGCCAGATAGAGGTGAGCATGTGAGCATGGCTGAAAGGAGGCTGTCTTGATCAAATAATTGTATCCTGAATTGTAACCTGTGGCTTCCTCAATAAATCTTTATCTGTGAAAAAACAAAACAAAATGCAAAAACACAGGAGCACGCCTGTTCATGTTCTTCCAGAATAAACTTTTTTTTTTTGTAGTTGGAGACAGGATAGACCAGGTGCAGCCTTGGTCTTTATCCTCCCTGGTCTCTGGCTATGGAAGGGACAAGAGCTGAGTACTTACATTTGGCCTCCAGAAACACAGCTCCTAGAAAACTCAGCAGGAAGCAGAGCCCTGGAATGGGAAGCAGAAGAGAGAGGTATGAAAATAATTAAAGGACAACTCCAAAAGATTACCCAACGGGTGTGTTTCAATGACCTATTGCTGTGAATGTCTTAATTTTGACCCAAAGAGGTCTGCGGATGATCTGTCATGGATGATCTGTCAGGTGCAGCTCAAGGAAATGAGACTCACTCATGAAGGCTGGAAAACAAACAGAGCTTAGTACTCACAAGTCTTAGACTGGACACTACAACACACCTCAGTACAGGGTCACATAGGGGACAAAACAACAAGTTGAAACTGTAGGAGCCAGCTTGCATATGGCAAGCAGAATAGGGTTTCATGGTTAGTGCAAGCTGGAGTCTTACTGGTCCTTTAAAAGTTCTTAGTGCATTAAGTGGGAAAGCAAGCCAAACCCACTACTATCAAGTTGATTCTGACTTAGAGTGACCCTGTAGGACAGAGTAGAGCTGATTTCTTAGGCTGTCAATCTTTATGGAAGCAGACTCCTTCATCTTTCTTCACTGGAGTGGCTAGTGGGTTCAAACTGCTGACTTTTTGGTTAGTAGCCACATACTTAACCCACTGTACCACCAGATTGGAAAAGGACGACTGTTTTGTAATGGAATCATATGGGACAGGGCTGGAAGGGGTAAGTAGCAACTCTGGTTGTTAAGAGACTGGGTTATGCTTCTTTTAGGAAAAATTGGCAGAGTAGGCAGACACACTGAACTGTTCTTCTGCAACAAACACCTGGGAGACCAAGTGAAACAGATACAGATGGTGATTCTGGAAAATGAGCATCAGAAGATAGGATAGAGAGGTGGACTGAGAGCCAATTGGAAAGGGAAGCTGAACAGGAGCAGTGAGAGAGAGAAAAATGGATAGACTGTGGGCTGGTGTGGAGCAGTGTGTATATCTTGAGTTCTTATGATATAGCAGCCTGTAGGCACAGGATGTAGCTGGAGGTTGGCAGCAAGGGAGTGCAGTTCTCCCTCATTCCCATGCCCTTCTGGTAGAGGGGGGCATGGCGAGTACCTGCTTTGGCCAATCCAGTGGCCAGTGGCACCCCCTCCTGCTCTGCCTGTGGTTCAGTGCCAGGCATAGTGACTCAGCTTCTGGAGGCATGTGAACTACACTATGCCAACAGTGAACAGAGAATTAACAGCATTCGTACATCTGGTCTCTAACACATCCATCAGGAGACATGTAGTGTGAGTTTGAGGACACACCAATATATAATCATCAATTAAATATAGATACAACAGTACAATGTCTTGGATAAAACAATTTCAGCTTACATGTAGAAACAAGACAGAGTGCCTCAAATAAGTGACCAAAATACAGAATCAGAAAATATTTACACCAGATCTGTTATTGGAACTATCTGATAAGAAATTGAAAAGGATGCTAATTAGGCAACTTCACAGACTGAGAGGATGACTGAGAAAACTGCAGATGAAATAAAGGAAAACATAGACAAAATTATAGAAAAATTCAGGAAACAAACTGATAACATAAAAGAAAAAAATGGGACCCATACAAAAACAACATTTAGAAAACCAAAAGATTAACATTAAGTTTTCAGAAATAGATAATACACTGAAAAGGCACAGAAGCAGAGTTGAATCTATGGAATGCTGAATTACTGAGCTTGCAGTAAAATCTCTCAATATTCATCTTCTAGAGGTACAGTCAGAAAAAAGAAAAAAAAAATTTGAAGAAAGCCAAAGATGTATGTGGAACATTGTTGTTAAGTGTTGTTGAGTCAGTTCTGACTCATAGGGACCTTGCATAGGGTTTCTGAGGGGCGGCTGGTGAGTTTGAACAACTAACTTTGTGGTTAGCTGTCATCAAGAGGAAGAACTTAAATGCAATTGGAATTCCAGAACAGGAAGTGACAAAAAACCTCATAGAGAATATTGTCCAAGAGTTGTTGGAAGAAAACTTCCCTAATGCCATGAAAAACAAGAAACTGAATAAACTCAAAACAGGATAGATTCCAAAAGAAAAATACCAAGACGTATTATAATCAAAAATTTTCAAAACCAAAGACAAGGCAAAAATTCTGAAAGAAGCTCAAAATATTACCTATAAAGGTGAACTAACAAGACTAAGCTTTGATTTCTCAGAAGAAACCATGCAGGCAAGAAGACAACGGAATGACATATGTAAAACTCTGAAAGAACATAAATTGCCAACCAAGAGGCATATATACAGCAAAATTGTCCATCAAATATGATGGCATAATTATATCAATTTCAAATTAACAGAAATTAAAAGAATTTTTAAAATCCAGATCAACATTACAAAAGATAATAAAGGAAGTTTTTTGGACAGAGAACCAACAATAACAGATAACCCCTTAAGACTAACACACATGACAATATCACCCAGACTCAACCTAGAAATAGAAATATGCAAATTAAAAGAGACCTATAAGACTGAAGATAGAGAACCAGAGATACAGTTGAAACAACAACAAGAACACCATAAAGTAACAAGAGGGAATAATGTGGTTATAGAATTTATAAATGAAAATGAAATCAAATCGATTTTACGAAAACAACAATAAAACTAACTGTAACCCTAAAACTAGACCAAGTCTTGCTCCTAGCTCTAGCCCAACTCTTACCACTAACACTAACCCTAGTCCTGGTGTGGCACTGTAGGATAAGCACTGTAGGATAACCACAGATCCGTTTGAATCACAAGATTAGAATTTCAAACTCACCAACTGCTCCTTGGACACACTATACAGGATCACTATGAGTCAGAACTGACTTGATGGCACTTAACAACAACAACAACCTTAGTCCTAACCATAACCCTAACCGAAGTCCTAGGTCTAGCCTAACCCTAGGCTTAGTCTTAACCCTAACTACTTACTCCTACCCCTTCACACACCTGCCCAACCCCCTCACCTCCACCCCCCTACCAAAAGAACAGGGTACAGATAGCAACAAGGGTTCTCTCATGGGAAACCACATGAAGCATGGTGGGGAGGTTAGAGACCACAACTGTTGAGAGACTGTGAGACAAGATGGAAATGGTCATTTCAGAAACTGGATGAACGGGCAACTGGGAGGAATGAATGGATGATGAGGTAGCAAATAATGTAGGCCACAAAGTGGCTTCATGAGAGTGTAACAAAACACTACAAAACACAGTGGCTTAAAACAAATGCATTCATTTTATTCACTTATGGTCCTGGCTTGGGGACTCATCCTTAGAGCCTACTAGCCCAACAGCAGCCACCTCATGCTTCCTAATATGGTCATGTGTCTTAAGTTAGGGTTTCCAAAGAAGAGTCACTGACATTTCAGAATGCCAGAGTTCTAAGAGACCTTATAGGAGCCCTGGTGGTTCCGCTGTTAAAGAGCTCAATTGCTAACCGAAAGGCCACCAGCTGGCTCCGTGGGAGTAAGATGTGGCAATTGCTTCTGTGAAGGTTTACAGCTTTGGAAACCTTATGGACCAGCTCTACTCTGTCCTGGAGAGTCACTAGGAGTTGGAATTCACTTGGTGGCAGTGGGTTTGGTTTGGAAAAGACTAACAATCATTCCACTGATGAATTTGGTAGATTAACAAACAGGTTTCCTGGAATTAATGGTTCAGATACAATTTGTGCACATTTGAGCAAGTTTCTTAACGTCCTTACATCTCCATATATGAAACACAGTGACTGGGTCCTCTATCTATGGGATTGTGGTGATGACTTAAATGAGGAAATACGTGTAAGACCCTGCATACAGTGTCTGGCAGAGACATTAACTCTATGAATACAAGCTGGCTCTGTTACAATTTTATTTGACATCAATTCCTATCCTAATTCCTGATCTTCTAATTCCATCACACTGCCTGTTCCATCAAACATGACAGAGACATCAAGGATAATTGAAATTTACACATTCTATCTCAGAAAGTGTCCAGATCTCCAACTACAGTTGACAAAAAACCCCCAGGAATAATCATATTTGATTTTCTCTCATTTGAATTTCATTCTACAAATATATACTGAAAAATTTTTTATATGCAAGATGCTGTGCAAGGGGCTGCCAAGGTGAGAGAGACATGGCATTGAGTAGTTTTTTTCTTATTGTGGTATATCTATATATATTGTTGTTGTTGTTGTCAGGTGCCAACGAGTCAGAACCGACTCATAGTGACCCCATGCACAGTAGAACGAAACAATGTCCGATCCTGGGCCAACCTCACTACTGCTGCCACACTTGAGTCCATTAATGATGCCACCTGGCCAATCCATCTTGTTAGGGGTCTTCCTCTTTTTCTCTGACCCTCCACCTTACCCAGCATGACATCCTTCTCCAGCGACTGTTTCCTCTGGACAATATGTCCAAAGTATGAGAGATGAAGCTTAGCCATCTTGGCCTCCAAGGAGCACTCTGGCTGCACCTCTTCCAAAACATATATATCTATATCTATATCTATATCTATATCTATATAGCAGCGATGGGCTCAAGCGTAGCAATGACTGTGAGGTTGGTGCAGGACCAGGCAGTGTTTTGTTCTGTTGTGCTATGAGTTGATACTGACCTGATGGCACCTAAGAACAACAACAAAATATACATATACAGGGGCTTCAAAAATTTTGTGGAAAAATTTCATTATCTTTTAATTTAATGTTTCCACAATTTTTTTGAAGCTTCTGTGTGTGTGTGTGTGTGTGTGTGTATAAAACAAAACATTTACGATTTCAACTTTTACATGTACAATTCAGTGATATTAATTATTCTGCATGTTGTACAACCATCATTACTATTTAGTTTCCATCACATTAACAGGGGCCTCAGTGTCTCTTCAGCAATGATTCCATCTTTCCTCCTCCTGCCTATGTCTGGTAACAGCTAATGAACTTTGGTCCCAATAATAGATACTTCATATAAATGGAACCATGTGGTTGTCATATAGAATCAATATTTGTCCTTTGTAGATTATATTACTTTGTTACCCTTTACAGAGAAGGTTGACATCTGCCTCTACAACTAAATGACAGACTTTAAGCAAGTCATGTAACTTTGTTACAATGCTATTTCTCATCTGTGATGCAGTGGCATTATGCAAAAATGAATATCAAACACTTTTTAGCCTGATACTAGGAGCAAAGTAGAGTTCTTGAGAAATGTAAACTTTGATTGACCTTGATTTGATCTGGAGCTAGAAGGAGGAACCGGATTTCAGAGTTGGGGTTAGGTTACACTTGGCAACCATCTACACAGAGGTTGAAGCCACAGGATCATGAAATTTCTCTAGGGAGAGAGCATAGAATAACAAAAGACCCCAAGTGGAATTGTGTGAGATGAATGTTATAGCCAGATCCAAAATCAGGTTATTTGGGTGTGAATCTGGCTTTGCCTTTTGTTAGCTGTGTAAAATTCTTGTGGAGTCCTGGTGTGGCACTGTGGGTTAATGCGCCAGACTGCAAAGCCATTGAAATGCAAGGTTGGCAGTTCAAGCTCACCAGCTGCTCCTTGGAAACCCTATAGAGGGTCGCTATGGGTCAGAATTGACTCAAAGGCACTTAACAACAACAACAACAACAAATTCCTTGTAGGTAAGATATAGATAGTAGTTCCACATCACGGGCTTAATAAATGAATATTAATGGAGTCCCTGGGTGTTGCAAATGGTTAATATCATTGGCTGATAATTGGATTACCCAGAGGCCTATCTCCTTCTAAAAATTCAGCTACTGAAATCCCTGTGGAGTACAATTCTACTCTGCTACATATGGAACCACATGACTCAGAGTCAACTTGACAGTCACTGATTAATGCATAGAAAGTAAATATTGAGTAATATCATCATTCTTGTTAATATTTTTAGTGCAGGAAAGGCAAAAAGAGGAGGAAAGGAATGGCAAGGGATGCAGAGAAGATGTCTGCAAAGTGCTAGGTCTCAAAAGTCATCAAAGAGGAGGGGATGACAACTACAATAACAACAAAACCTGAGAAGAGGAAGGTAAACAACACAGTGGATTAGATCATCAGGAAAATTGCAGAGATATTTGAGAGTATAGTTTCAGTAGGGTGATGAGGAAAGAAGCTACAATCCAAGGGATGAAGAAGAGAACATTCAAATCAGAGTATAACGAGCGAGGAGAGGAAAAAACAGCAACTTGTGGAAACTTGTAGCTCCCTCTGGTAGTTGTGTGGGCATAGGCACTATCATCATTGCACATACCTGGAAGAAAAGGGAACCTTGGCATCTCTGCAGTGCTGGTAACTCACACTCTGGCAAGCTCTGGAGATCCCTTGCTATGTTTTAAGCCAACCACCTTCCTTATATCAAGGAAATCTCAAGAGATTTGATAGACTTGTCTTAGGTCAGCTGACAGGAATTGTTTTTTCAGAAAAGTGAACTTCAGTCTTTCATCATCAGATCTATGCTTCTGCTTTTTTGTTCCAAATTTTCTGCATTTATTTTCACTTGTCTCCTTGGCGATGGGCTTCCTAACTATTGTGGATGTCTTTTGAATGACAGAAGCAGGTCATCCTGTTGTTGTTAAGTGCCGTCAAGTCAATCCCAACTCAAAGTGACCCTGTATAGGTTTTCTGAGGAGCAGCTGGTAGGTCTGAACAGCTGACTTTAGGAATTATTATAATTAGTCTCCTCCCAAAATGTATGTTCTAAATTTTAGCCTCTACACTTGTGGTTATATTACTACGTGGGAATAGGTTATTTTTGTTATGTAAACAAAGCAAAATTATGTTAAATAGGATTAGTCCATCTTTTTTGAGATGCAAAAAAATTAAACAAGGAAGTAGAGACAGGGAAGATACATGCCAAAATACAAATTGTCCAAAAGCAAGAAGGTCCAAGAGACAAGGACCTTTCTCTAGCATTGACAGCAAAAGTAAACCTGCTCTTAGCACTGGCACCCTGAATTCACACTGTAGCCTCCCAAACTGTGAGAAAATGAATTAATTGAAACTACACATTTATAGTATTTCTGTTGTTGTTACTGTTGAGTGCCATCGAGTTGGTTGCAATTCGTAGCAACCCTGTACAAGGTTTCTGAGGAGTAGCTGGTGAGCTTGAACCACTGACTTTGTTGTTCAAACTGACCTTGAGGTCCAGTGCTTATCCAATAGTGTTCACATTAGGCCTCCTGTTAGGTAGGTAAGCTCTTTAGTTGCATTCTATTGTTTGAGCAGCAGGAAGTACCTTTGGAGTGAAATGAAATCTTAAATAACTCATGGAAGCAGCAGTCAAGAAATCAAGTATTGCAACGGGCATATCTGCTGCAAAAGACTTCTTTTAAGTGTTAAAAAACACAGATGTCACTTTGAGTACTAAGATACGCCTTACCTAAGCCGTGTATTTTCAATGGCCTCATATGCAGGAGAACGCTGGATAATAAATAAGAAAGATTGAAGAAGAACTGGAGCCTCTGCATTATGATGTTGGCAAAAATTATTGAATATACCATGGCAGAAGAATGAACAAATCTGTCTTTGTGTGTGTGTGTGTGTGTGTTTTATTGCGAATTATGTGATAGTTTACATGGGAGACCATTAGCTTTACATTCATCCTATTGTATATTGTTTCATTGTCATGATTACAATCCCCTCCATGCATCATCAACCAACCAAAGGGTATACCCTGCAAGCCTGCTGCCCCAGTCTTCAGCACACAGCCCCTCTCCCTCTCTGGGTCTAAAGTCCCCAGCCGCTCTGTCTCTCCACGTCATCATCTCTGCCTCCATCTCTGGCATCACTGCTTCTCTGGGTAGGGTTGGGCTCTCCGTTCTTCCTTGATGGTCCCAGGGACCTCTGCTCTTAAACTGCAAAGTACAAATCTGTCTTATAAGAAGTATAGCCAAGTCTTGAACACTCTTTAGGTCTGGAAATGAACTCACCCTTGTGACTGGATTTTCAACCAAGCAATAGATAGGGGATGATAACATACTCCATAGAATGAGATGAGGTGCATACTCCATAGAATAGTTAACCATTCAAGATAAAAAGGGCAGCATTTATTCAACAGCAAAATCAGAAGGGTTAAAAAAGAAAGAGGACTGGAAACCAGAAACACACGGAAGAAGTAGAATAAGTGATGATACATTGAGAGTATTGGAGTCATTGAGAAGAAATGCAGTGTGTGATTTGTAAAACTGATCTACTTGATAAACATTCACTCAATTCACATTTAAAAGGGGGAGAAAAAGAGCAAAAGAAGTACAATCAGAATGTTCTTAGAAGTGAGAATGCAACACTTTATTTCACATACTTTGGCTATGTTATCAGGAGAAACCAGTCCCTAGAAAAGGTTATCATGCTTCATAAAGTAGAGGATCAGTGAAAAAGAGGAAGACCCTTAAAAAGATGGAATGACACAGTGCATTGATACGTCAGTATCATTGCCTCTGGATCATATGCCACCTGTTGAAATGGTTGAACATTGACCATTTCCTTTTGGTACAGCGACTCTGTGTATTCTTTCTATCTTCTTTTGATGCTTTCTGCATCATTCAATATTTTGCCCATGTTGTTGTTGTTGTTAAGTGCCGTGGAGTCAGTTCTAACCCATAGTGACCATGTATAGGGTTTCCAAGAATCAGCAAGTGAATTTAAACTGCTGACCTTGAGGTTCAAACTTTGTAGTCCAGCGCCACACCAGGACTCCCATAGAATCCTTCAATATTGCAAGTCAAAGCTTGAAATTTTTTTCTTCAGTTCCCTCAGCTTAAGGAATGCTGTGCCTGTTATTCCCTTTTGCTTTTCTGTTTCCAGGTCTTTGCACATTTTGTTACAATAGTTGACTTTGTCTTCTCAAGCAGCAGTCAAGAAATCAAATGACATATTGCATTAGGCAAATCTGCTGCACAAGACTAGAGACAGGGTTATAATGAGTCAGAACCGATTTGATGGCTCTTAACAACAACGGCAGCTAACTGAAAACCTTTTGAGTAGCAGCGGGACATTGTCTGATACAGTGCTGGATGGTGAGCCCTTGAGGTTGGAAAACACTCAAAATACGAGTGGGGAGGCGCTGCCTCCTCAAAGTAGAGTTGACCTTAAAGATGTAGATTGAGCAAAGCTTTCGGGACCTTCAATTTGCTGATGGGCACAATTAAAAATGAGAACAAATAGCTGCAAACATCCATTAATAATCATAACATGGAATACACAAATTATGAATCTAAGAAAATTGGAAACTGCCAAAAATGAAATGGAATGCATAAAGATCGATATCCTAGGCATTAGTGATATGAAATGGACAGGTATAGGCCATTTTGAATTGGACAAGCATTTCCTATGCCTGGAACAAAAAGCTGAAGATGATATATTACACTTATCATCAAAAAAGAGCATTTCAAGATTTATCTTGAAATACAATGCTACCTGTGATAGAATCTATACACCTGCAAAGAAGACCGGTTAATACAGCTATTATTCAAATGTACACACCAACCACTAAAGCCAGTGATGATGAAATTAAAGAATCCTACCAACTTCTTCTGGTGTGGTGCTGTAGGATCAGCACTAGACTGTGAACCACACATTTGGCAGTTCAAATCCACCAGCTGCTCCTTGGAAACCCTATAGAGGGTCACTATGAATTGGAATTGACTAGACGGCACTTGACAACAACAACAACCAACTTCTTTAGAGAGTGTGGTGGCTCCGTACGATAAGTAATGGACTGTGAATAACAAGCTTGGTGGTCTGAGCCCACCAGCCACTGTGAGGGAGAAAGATGAAGTGCTCTGCTCCTGCCAAGATTTAAAGCCTTAGAAATCCTATATAGGATCACTATGAGTTGGAATTGACTTGATGGCACTTAACAACAACAACCAACTTCTTCAGTATGAAATCGATCAAACATGCAATTAAGATGCATCGATAATACTGGTGATTGGAATGTGAAAGTTGGAAACACAAGAGGAGGGATTGTGAGGTTGGTACAGGATTGGGCACTGTTTTGTTCTATTGTGCATATATTGCTATGAGTCATTACCCACTGTACATCACCTAACACCCAAGAAAGACAAAAGACCAGAGGAGTTGTGGGATGACTTCAACAACATCATACAGGAAGAAAGCAAAAGGTCGTTTTTATGACAGGAAAGAAATTAAAGACAAAAATGGATGCCTGAAGAGACTCTGAAACTTGCTCTGCAGCATAGATGTTAAAGTGAATGGAAGAAAGGAAGAAGTAAAATAGCCAAACAGAAAATTTCAAAGGGCAGCTTGAGAAGACTAAGTCAAGAATTTTAATGAAATGTACAGAGACCTGGAATTAGAAAACTGAAAGGGAACAGCAGGCTCAGCATTTTTCAAGCTGAAAGAACCGAAGAAAAAAAAATTCAAGCCTCAGGTTGCAGTATCGAAGGATTCTCTGGCAAAAACAGGAGTACGGCTGTGGCCCTGTAGGAAGACGCATTGGACCACAAAGTTGATTTGAATTGCAGGGTCAGCGGTTTAAACTCACCAGCCCTTCCTCAGAAACCCTATACAGGGTCGCTATGAGTCAGAACCAACTCAACAGTACTTATAACAATAACACAATGGGCAAAATATTAACTGATGCTGAAAGCATCTAAAGAAGATGGAAGATATACACACAGTCACTGTATTAAAAAGAAATGGTCGACGTTCAACCATTTCAAGAGGTAGCACAGTGATCATAAACCAATGGTACTGAATGAAGAAGTTCAAGCTGCACTGCAGGCATTGGCAAAAAAACAAGGCTCCAGGAATTGTGGATCAATAGAATCAATAGAAATCTTTCAACAAAGCACTATAACACTGGAGGTGCTCACTGCTTCACATCAAGAAGTGCGGAAGTCAGGTACCTGGTCAACGGATTGGAAGAGATCCATTATTTGTTCCCATTCCAAAAAGAGGCGACCCAACGGAATGTGGAAGTCATCAAACAATGTATCATTAATATCACACGCAAGACAATTAAAATGATGTCTTAATTGCTGAAGACAATTAAAAAATGATTGCAGCAGTATATTGACATGGAAGTAGCAATCAAGAAATCTAAGGTCATATTGCATTTTGCAAATCTGCTCCATAAAACCTCTTTAAAGTGTTAAGGAGCAAAGGTATCACTTTGAGGACTTTGAGTCTGACCCAAGCCATGTTATTTTCAATGGTCTCATATGCATGTGAAATCTGGACAATGAATAAGGTAGACCAAGAAGAATTGGAACAACCTTTATGACAACCTAAAAACAAATGGAGAATAATCCCCTGGTGGTACTGTAGGGCAAGCATTGGGCTGCTTACTACAAGATTGGCAGTTCAAATCCCCCAGTTGGTCCATGATAGAAAAATGACTCCTGTAAAGATTCACATACTTGGAAACCCTATACAGGGTCACTATGAGTGGAATTGACTTCATGGCAGTGGATCTGATTTTT
>NW_006408786.1:2622658-2624421 GCF_000296735.1 Chrysochloris asiatica
GGCACTTTCTGCTCCTGTAAAGATTCACAGCCTTGGAAACTCTATACAGGGTCACTATGAGTCGGAATTGAATTCATGGCAGTGGAGTTGAGTTTTGGTTTAAGTTATGTGATGCTCTTTGAGAAGCGATTGTTTTACTCATCTTTGTAATCCTGACATCTGGTGGTGTGCTGTGGAGGTGGTTCGCACTTGTAGGGACCCTGCATAGGATTCCCAAGGCTGTATATCTTTACAGGAGCAGAAAGCCTCATCTTTCTTGCAAGTAGCAATCAACTGATATTCTATAGGCATTTACTGAAAGAATACACATGTGCTTGAATATAATGAAATGTGTGAGAGCTCAATATTGATAGGATTGTATTTTTTCTAGGTCTGAATGTTTTCTGCCTTTGACAGGGTGCAGTCTTAGCAGTTCTGTATCTATTAGAGGAAAATATTTAGTTTTCCTTCTCTGACAGGTTTTTGACTTACACAAGACTGGCTTCCACAGATTTTATTGTATAAAGAATATGAAGCAAGTCTTTATAGTGGTTGTTTCTGGGGAAGAAAATTTAGGGATGGAATGAGACACCAATTTTAACTTCTGTATGTGTTATTACCTATACAGTGCAATACTTTGAAGTTATTAAGTGCCACCAAGTTGGTTCTGACCCATATAAACACTGTGTAGGGTTTCCAAGAAGTGACCCATGGGTTTGAATCGTCAACCTTGTGGTTAGCAGTACAGTGCTTATCCTAATTTTTTAAAAATGAAAGGAGTCAGATTTATCTGTTGGCTTGGGTACATCTTCCCATCTTACTCTCAGTAATAAAGGTAAACTGTGTGACCACGCCTGTCACCCATAAGGGGAAGTGAGGAAAAACAGCAATGAAGCTGTGAGCTAAGCCCTACAATGCTCAATAGACTCCTGTGAACCTGGTGGAGAGCTGGTTGACCAGCAGTGTAGCAAGACCTGGGGACTCTTGGGCCCAGAGTCAGTGATATAGTCACAGGGGACTAGAGTGGAGAGTGAAGTTTGTAAGAAGAGAGGGCACAAGAACACCCACACTTGCAGATAATACCCACTTGACCTGGCTTCGATGACTGGATGATCAGAGCTCAACCGGAAGAAGAAACAAGAGGAAAAAAAGAGTAATCTAATACAATTTGATGAACTTGACCTACACCTATGGATGCAGTACCTCAAAAGAGGGAACAAATCCTTACAGCAAGGATCATTCCCACCCCCTCCATACACAAGAGTAGACAGGAATGGGCAACTTGGACATTGGCTACCAAAAATGGGGTGGGGAGGGGCGGGCTACAAAGGCAAGAAGTGACTGGCTTACAAGCTTTCAAAAGGGAACCTAGATTCAGAGGGCATGGAGGAAGGTAGAATCTCCACTGAGTAGTATACAATCTGTCTAGGCAGGGCTGATGAAATGAAATGCGGATGGATCTCATGATACAATAGTAAATAATTGTTATCAGAACTGCTTTTGAGGGTTGGAATTGTAAAGGTAGATGTTTTGTAGCAAGAAGGTGAGTGATTAACTTTTCAGCCTGGGAGCGGAGGTCCCTGGGACCACCAAGGGAGAAAACCAGAGAAGCAGTGATGCCTGAGATGGAGGCAGAAACCATGACATGGAGAGATGGAGCTGTTGGGGACTTTAGACACAGAGAGGGAGAGGGGCTGTGTGCTGATGATCTGGGGCGGGAGGGGGCAGGCTTATAGCTATACCCTTTGGTTGGTTGATGATGCATGGAGGGGATTGTAACAACA
>NW_006408786.1:2624768-2629038 GCF_000296735.1 Chrysochloris asiatica
AGTATGCGGCAGCTAGATCCCCTACGCAGCCTCAATTTCCAGGACGGATCCGAACCTATCCCAGGGTTTAATTTAACTTAATCCCTTGGGGACGAAAACTAGACTTTTCCTGTCAAGGATGGGTGAAGAAGGAGCCGCTTCTTCTTGGGTTTTAAGCCGTCTTCGAGATGCCTGCAGTGGACTCTCAGCACCTCCGCGCCAGGACTTCCGTTGCTGGTGGTCAGAAGCCGCCGGAAGCGGAAGTGGGTGGTGGCGGCGGCGGCGGCCTGCGGCGTTTGTTCGGAGTTACGCTGCACTGCCGTGGGAGTGTCTGCAGTCCGTTCGCAGGTGCGGCCCGGCCCCTCGTGAAGGTTAGGAGGGGTCGGAGGACCCAGCCAACTAGATTCCTCAAGTCGGTTGTAACCGACCAGGCGGGGCCGGCGCAGCGCGCACCTCGCGGCCGGGACGTTCCCGCTCCGCACACTGCCCTCAGGTGCCTTCTCCTCCGGGCAGACTGGACTGTCATCCTTTCGAAAGGGAGATCGCGGGAATTCAGTCCAGGTCTGTCGCATTTGCGGTTGAATAACTTATTATAAATGGGCTCTCCAAAGCGCACTCGGGCATATCAAAAGTGTGGAAGGGAGGAAACAATCTTGCCTCCTGAATCACTTGGTGCTCCCCAAAGCGCTTAAAGCACCCCCAAAGCTAAGGCTTTGGGGACACCAGCCCAGCCCTCTCATCCTTACCCATCTGTAGGACCCACCTTACCTTTATATTATCTTTTATGAAAGATAATTTTTTATTAGTACATCCATGGTCTGCTTTGTGATTTAGTATTATCTAGTATAGCTAGTTCTGGTGTGGCGCTGTGGGTTAATTAACGCGCTGGACTGAAAGGTCGGTTTGAACCGCAGGGTAGGCGGTTCGAGAACACCAGTAGCTCCTGGGAAACCCTAGACTGGGTCAGAACCGACTCGACGGCCCTTAACCACAACAAAATATAACGAGTATAAGAAGTTGTACATGCGTGTTCACAGACGTATTTATTATCTAGGGCTGGGTTAGTGTCACCAAAGCCTTAGCTTTGGGGATGCTTTTGGCGCTGTAGGAAAAACAGTGGACTGCGAACGACAGGTTAGTGGTTCAAACCCACCACTGCTCCTTGGAAACCTTGTACAGAGTCGCTATGAGTTGGAACCAACTCCACGGCACTAAAATAACTAGTCTTTAAAGAGCCCTGTGTGCCACTGTTGGATAAGCACTGGACTGCAAGGTCAGTTTGAACCTCAAGGTTGGTGGTTCAAACTCACCAGCCACTTCTCGGAAACCTATACAGGGCCACTGTGGGTCGGAGCCGACCCTATGGCACTTAACAACAGATTAGTTTAAGAAACCCTGGTGGCACAGTGGGTTTAACATTGGGCTGCTAACTGCTAGTTAAAGCGTTCAAACCCACCAGCCGATCTTCAGGAGAAAGATGAGACTGTCTGCTTCTGTAGAGTTACAATCTCAGAAACCCAATACAGGGTCACTATGGATCAGAGTCCACTTGATGGCAGCACTGGACAGTGAACCACGAGGTTCACACTCACCATTCGCTTCTTGGAAACCCTATGCAGGGTCACTATGAGTCAGAACCCATTTAATAGCACTGGTAGCGTAGTGGTTACGAATCAGGCTGCGAACCGCAAGGTCAGCAGTTGGAAACTACCAGGTGTTCCACGGGAGAAAGATGAGGCTTTCTACTCCCATAAAGATTTACAGCCTCGGAAACCCTGTACAGGGTCACTATGAGTCAGAACCGACTCCACGGCACATAAAATATATTCCAGCCGCATTAACATAACAAAGGCACACATTCCCCAATGGGATTATAACCAGAGGTTAGGATTTTCACACATGTTTTGGGGATGCAATTTGATCCATATATACGCCAGATATAGTACAGTGTGTTATTGCTGTTGTTAAGTGCCATCGAGTCAGTTTCAACTGATAGCGACCCTGTATAGGGTTTCCAAGGAGCAGCTGGCGAGTCTGAGCCACCAAGCTTGTGGTTCAAAGTGACCGTGCAGTCTAGTTCATTATTCCACCCCAGGACTCTGTAGTATAATGTTTAGGAAAGATAGCCAAAGCAGAGGAAATGAAGTATGGTGTGGGTAAGCTAGGCTGGAGAGAGAGGAAGGCCAGGTCTTGAACTCACAGTGAACTTTTAGACATTGTTCTCAGGCCTTCAGAAGTCTGAGTTTTAAGTAGGGGAGTAATTCAATGACATCTATCACTTAAATAAAAGCAATACTTCCTAGATTGAGCAGAGCATTTTAGGGCAATATTGAATGCAGAGTCAATATGGAAGTGTGAATAAGTTTCTTATGATGGAAGCTGAAGCTTGAATTAGAAAAGTGGAATGTTTTAAGCCATGTGCAGGGTGTAGAGTTGAGAGAATGTGGTGATTGATGTCTGTTGACCACATGACATAGAGCTTGGTGGTGAATAGTGCTGTCTAGTTGGTTTCGACTCATGTTGACCTTTTATAGGGTTTCCGAGGAGCGGCTGGTGAGTTTACTCTGCACTGCCCCACCAGGACTCCTGACACAGAGCAGGGGCCAGCAAACCATGACCTGCAGGCCAAATCTAGCTCAGTAAATAAATATAAAGTCAGTTTCTAGATATTTTATTGGAATGCATTGCTTACATCTCGTCTACGGCTGCTGTCACTTTGTCAGTGCAGAGTTATAGCAGATACCATATGGTGCACAAAGCCTGAGATGTTTACTGTTGGTGCTTTACAGAAAAAAGTTTGCTGATTCCTGATATATAAATAATTTATATGTGTCAGTCACTGTGCTGGTGGCTTGGACACCCTATGGGGCAGTTGCACTCTGTCCAGAAAAGCCAAAATGAGTCAGAATCAGCTTGATAGCAATGAGTTTTTATGTTGGTCTGAAGTAAGGGAGAACCAGGTTCAAATCTTGGCCAGTGCACGTCATGTGCTACCACCATCCACCTGTCTGTGGATACTTGCATTTTGTTAAGATGCTGAACAGGTTTCAACAGAACTTCCGGACTAAGATGGACTAGATAGAAAGGTCCAGGGGTCTACTTCTCAAAATCAGCCAGTAAAAACTCTCTGTATTACAATGGGAATGTCATGGGAAAGGCACAGACCCAGGTAGTGTTTCCTACTATTTTACATAGGAGTGCTGTGATTGGGTGATTGGGTGTGAACTCCTTGGCAGCTAACAACAACAAAGAGTTTTAGACTGTCTGCTCCTGCTGGGGAGTCCTGGTGTGGCTCGGTGGGATAAATACTGAACCACAAGGTCGGTTCAGTTCAAATTCACTAACCCCTCCTCAGAAACCCTGTACATGGTTGCTATGAGTCAGAACGAATGGCGCTTAACAACAGCCCTTGCTAGAGGCTCACAAAAGTGGAATGACGGGAAGAGCCAAATTCCTGCTTGGGGCTCTGCTTCCAGCCTCATCCCTTCTTTGATTGCAGGAAGTATCCTTATTGAGACCTCTCAACCCTGGTGTGCTGTCATGGGGAGTGCATTGGAGGAATCAGGATGGGTGGGAATAATTAGATACTCTGAGTTTTGTCTTTCCTTTTTACTTAAGTGAAGAAAAAAGGGGAAAGGGAGTAAGGAACTTGCTCAGGCTTATCCAGGAGACCTTCTAGAAGGTTCTAGAAGAATGGGAAATGGAGGAGGGCTCCCCAGTGTAGATCCTGGGCTCTGTGGTTAATCCTGGAGCCTGCAGGCAGGACTCACTTGGGGCTGGCAGCAGCAGGGCCCCTCTAGGGAATATCCTTGGCCATCCCTTGTAAAATCAACTGAAAATGGCATGTGGCTGTGTGCATTTAAATTAATGAAAATTTAGTAAAACAAAAAGTGCAGATCTTCATTCACCCAGCCACATGTCACATGAGGCTGATGGCTGTGGGTTTGGGCCTAGCACATTCCTGTCATCACTGGAAGCTCACTGGACACTCTGCTCTGGAGAACTATGAAAGTAAAGGCCATCATGTTTCTCAGATGTGATGGGAGCCTTATTTTAACAGGTATAAAAGATTGCTGAAGGCTTGTAGGATGTGCCCTTTGGTTGTTTAAATGATGATATATTCTTGAGTGTTTTTGTGTACATCCTAAAACAACAACAACAACAGAGGGAATAGAAGCAAATACTATTGAAAGACGATGCAGGGAGGAGATTGTAATCATTGCAATGAAATGATAAGTGAAAAACTGATATTCCCCCATGCAAACTGTCACTCAACTCACAATGAAAACTT
>NW_006408786.1:2629308-2635981 GCF_000296735.1 Chrysochloris asiatica
TGCTGTGTGGCCTTCATAAGGTTATCTGACCTCTGGTCTGTAGAGCCTAAAACGTGTGCTGTGTGGCCTTCATAAGGTTATCTGACCTCTGGTCTAGTCTGAGTTAGACTAACAAAGAACTAAAAAATAACAGCTTAAAAAAGGCTTAGTCACTGATACAGCTACATTTTAAATGCAATACTAACAATTTAAGAATTATATTTAACGATCTATGAAAACTGCTTAAAACAAAGAGATTATATTAAAAAAAAAAAGATTGCTGAATTCTTATATACATCCTGGGAGGGACCTTTGTTGTTGCCAAGTGCCACTGAGTCAGTTCTGACTCATAGTGACCCTGTATAGGGTTTCTGAGGAGCGGCTGGTGGATTTGCCAACCTTGCAGCATAAACTGAGCTTGTGGTCCAGTGCATTAACCTGCAGTGCCACACCAGGACTCCAGGGAGGGACCCTAGAAACTTGTAAAAATATTAAGAGATTAAGCCAAAATGTTTCTGTGGGTTAATGTGCTGGACTGTAGGGTCGTTTTGAATCGCAGGGTTGGTGGTTCAAACTCACCAGTCGCTCCTCAGAAACCCTATACAGGGTTGCTGTGAGTTGGGAAGGACTCTACAGCACTTAACAACAACAACAACAAAGCCAAAATGTTTAAGGCCTTAAAGAAGGAATTTTAGGAGTACCTTTCTAAGTTGCTAAGTGGAGGTACTAGTCACTGTAGTTACAAAGAGAGCCAAAAACGTACACTGTAGCGTTTGTCCAAACATTGAAAGAAATGAGATTCGACAGTTATGACATTTTTTTCTGTCCCCTTTTTTGTTGAGTATTTAGAGTCACTGCCAGCTATGCTATCACTAGTGACACCATCTTATAGGACTACAAGGTTATTGTCACACCCCTCAGAATTAGTGTTCTTTGGTGTCATTTGATGCCCATTTCCTCACTTGTGAAAAAGGACTTTTTATAGTTTTGAATCATAATCAAACCAATTTTCTCATATTGGGATTTACAGAAGCCGCAAGTTCCCTTTTTCATGCACTATGTTGTTGCTGAACCTGGGTTACGGATTAAATTGTGTCCACCATCCCCCCCCAAAATATATGTGTTGAAATACCTACCTCTGTATCTGTGGGTACAATGACTGTATTCCTTCCATTAAAAAAAATCTTTTCATTGTGAATTGAAATTGAGTGAAGGTTTATAGAGCAGATCATCAGCTTTGTGTTTAACAAATCATAGGCTTAATTTCCTCTCAATGACTACAGTCCCCGCCATATAACATCACTTATTCCACTTCCTTCCTGGGATGCGTGGTTCCATTCTGCCCTCCTTCTCCACCTTCTGAGCTTTGTCCTTAGCTGCTGCCCTTTTGGTCTACATGGCTGACCATTCTGCAGTGTGCATTCATTACTAGTGTTGTAGTTCCCCTTCTTTACCTACCTACTGCTTACCTGAAAATTGAGCCACCAGGTAAGTTCAGTTCCAGACCTGAAGGGTGACTAAGGGCCATCGTCTTGGGTTCTTCCAGTCTCTTTCTGATCAGTAAGCCTGGTCTTTATTAAAATTTTCAGTTTTGAGCCACATCTTCTCCCACTCTATCCCGGACCTTCTGACCTTTCAGAGTACTTGGTCATGGCAGCCAGGAACCATCTAGTTCTTCTGGTCTTCAGGCCATGGAGACTGATGTTCACGTGGTCCATTTGTCCACCCACTGATCTGATTTTATTGAAGCATCTGCAGTTTTTATCATTCTTCTTTCCTCTGCACAGGGGAAAATCAATAGTTGCTCCTTAGATGGTGGCTCATGAGCGTTAAAGACCCCAGTTGTTACTCTCAAAAGTAGGATGTAGAACATTGTCTTTGTGGGCTATGTTAACTTCTACTTTCTTTTCATAACTCCTGGATCATTCAGTATTTAGTCAGTAAGATCCTTCAGTATCTCAACTCAAGGCTTGAATCTTTTCTTCATTTCTTTCAGCTTGAGAAGTACTGAGAATGTTCAGTGTTGGTTTTTCAATTCCAGGTCTTTGCACATTTAATTATAAATGTCTCCTCAAGGTGCCCTTTGAAATCTTCTCTTCAGCTCTTTTATTTCCATTTGCTTTAGCAAAAATGCCCAGGAGTCCGTAGTGATGACTAACAGTAAAATATAAAGGTGAGAGGGAGGGGAAAACTATATTTCACAGAAGAATGCCAACTGATCAGTGTGGAAGGAATCAATCTTAGGGACAGAAAGTCACTCTTTCACAGCCACCACAGTGATCCACTGTTGAGCTGGAACAGTGACGGCTGATGTGGTGGGTGCAGGTGGTTGTGGGGGATGGGGCGCCTGCAAATCTTTTTTTCTGTTTGTTTGATCCGTTGATTTTTATGAATTATTTATTTATTTATTTTTGGTGGTTGTTGAGTAAAAATCCATTCTGCAAAAGAAATATTTATAAAGTAAACATTTTCATCTCGGTGGGCCACACAGTCTTGTCACAATAACTTAACTCTATTGTAGCATAAAAGCTGCCATGGACAGCAGGTAGACAAATAGATGTGGCTGTTGCTGTGTGCCAGTAAAACTTTATTTACGAATACAGGTTTGTTGTTGTTAGGTGCCATCACTTTGGTACTGACCCATAGCGACCTTATGCACAGCAGAAGGAAACACTCCCCGATCCTGGGCCAACCTCACTACTGTTGCCATCGATGTTGCCACTTGGCCAGTCCATCTTATTGGGGGTCTTCCTCTTTTTCTCTGACCCTTCACCATACCAAACATGATGTCCTTCTCCAGTGACTGGTCCCTCCTGACAATATGTTCGAGGTATGTGAGACCAAGTTTGGCCATCTTGGCCTCCAAGGAGCACTCTGGCTGCACTTCTTCCAAAATGGATCTATTGGTGCTTTTGGCAGTCCATGGCACTTTCAATATTCTCCTCCAACACCACAGCTCAAAAGCATAAATTCTTCTATGGTCTGTCTTATTCACTGTCCAGCTTTCACATGCATATGAGGTTATTGAAAATACCATGGCTTGGGTCAGTCACACCTTAGTCCTCAAGCTGACATCTTTACTCTTCAACACTTTAAAGAGGTCTTGTGCAGCAGATTTGCCTAATGAAATATGTCGTCTGATTTCTTGACTGCTGCTTCCTTGAGTGTTGATAGTTAATCCAAGAAGAATGAAGTCCTTGACAACTTCAATCTTTTCTCCCTTGATAAGAATGTTGTTTATTGGTCCAGTGGTGAGGACTATTTGCTAAGCATACAGGTTGATCATGACAAGCTATGGACAACATTGAGAAGTATGAGTATTCCAGAACACTTAATTGTACTTCTGAGAAATCTGTACCTGTACCAAGAAGCAGTTGTTTGAACAGAGCATGGGAACACTGAATGTTTTAAAATTGGGAAAGGTGTGCGACAAGGTTGTGTTCTTTCACTATACTTATTCAACCTGTATGCTGAGCAAATAATATGAGAAGCTGGGTTCTATGAAGAAAAACGTGGCATCAGGATTGGAGGAAGACTCATTAACAGCCTGCGATATGCAGATGATACAGCCTTGCTTGCTGAAAGTGAAGAGGACTTGAAACATTTACTGATGAATATCAAAGAGCACAGCCTTCAGTATGGGTTGCATCTCAATGTCAAGAAAACAAAAATATCCTCACCACTGGACCAATAAACAACATTCTTATCAATGGAGAAGAGATTGAAGTTGTCAAGGACTTCATTCTTCTTGGATCAACTATCAACACTCGCGGAAGCAGCAGTCAAGAGATCAGACGACGTATTGTATTGGGCAAATCTGCTGCACAGGAACTTTTTAAAGTGTTGAAGAGAAGAGCTGTCAGCTTGAGGATTAAAGTGTGCCTGACCCAAGCCATGATATTTTCAATAACCTCATATGGATGCAAAAGCTGGACAGTGAATAAGGAAGATCGTAGAAGAATTGATGCCTTTGAGTTGTGGTGTTGGAGGAGAATACTGAAAGTGCCATGGACTGCCAATAGAACCAATAGATCTGTTTTGGAAGAAGTGTAGCCAGAGTGCTACTTGGAGGCCAGGATGGCTAAGCTTCGTCTCTCATACTTTGGACATATTGTCAGGAGGGAACAGTCGCTGGAGAAGGATGTCATGCTGGGTAAGATGGAGGGTCAGAGAAAAAGAGGAAGACCCCCAATGAGATGGATCGGCCAAGTGGCATCATTGATGGTGTCAAGTGTGGCAGTGGTAGTGAGGTTGGCCCAGGATCAGACATTATTTCGTTCTGCTGTGCATGGGGTTGCTAGGAGTCGGTTCTGACTCGATGGCACCTGACAACAACAACAATACAGGCTGAATAAGTATGGTGAAAGAATACAACCTTGTCGCACACCTTTTTTAATTTGAAACCATCCAGGGCTCCCATGTTCTGTTCGAACAACTGCCTGTTGGTCCAGGTACAGATTCCTCATGAGCACAATTAATGAATACAGGTGGAGGGCTGGATTTGCTGACCCCTGCTATGGAGAACGCTTCCTTCCCTGGTGCAATGCCAGGGCATTGCACATAGAGGTGGGGTGCTCCTTGCTGTGTACTCTTTTAGGAATCACTCCCTTTGGAGGGTTTAGTGTTGGGGTATTGCTAGATGATGAACGTAAGAAGTTGTAGAAATATGTGTTGCTGGAAAACTGCAGGACCCTGGCCTCCAGGCATGAGCCTGTTGTCTCACCTTCCTTCTTACACACAGGCTGCATGTGCTTTGTAAGCACTTGCTGAGTTCTGGAAGCTCTGCTGGGGTGGGGTGTGCAGGCTGAGCAGATCATCGACTGGTGAGGCTTCATGGGTTTACTGCCTCCTGAATTCCTCAGAGTTGCAAATCTGCTGCATTGGTCTCTTTCTCTTCGTGGTAAGACTCTTTGTGTGTGTGTGTGTGTGTGTGTGTTTTGTTAGATTGGCTCTGAGCTTCAGGGGTTAGAGAACCTCATCTCCCTGGGGCAAAGAAGAGGGTGTTTGTGGCTTGTTGTTGTTTTGTGCTGTGGAGTTGGTTCCGACTCCTAGTGACCCTGTACAGGGTTTCCGAGGCTGTAAATCTTTACAGGAGCAGAAAGCCTTATCTTTCTCCTATGGAACAGCTGATAGTTTCGAACTGCTGACCTTGCGGTTCACAGCCCGATTCATAACCACTACACTACCAGAGCTCCTTGTTTGTGGCTTGGGTCCTTGTGAAACAGCCTGAGTTAATTTGAAATTGGATGGGACCATTTTACTACCATTGTCATATGTAGAGTCCCTGGTTGACACCAATGATTAACATTTATTTGACAGCTAACTAAAAGGTAGTCAGTTCCAAGTTCATCTAGAGTTACCTCGGAAGAAAGTCTGGTGGTCTGCTTCCAAAAAATTCAACACAGTTCTACTGGCCCACATGTTGTTGTTAAGTACTGTTGAGTCGCTTCCGACCCATAGCGACCCTGTATAGGGTTTCCAAGGAGTGACTGGTGAGCTTGAACCACCAGCCTTGCAGTTCAGACGGCTTTGCAGTCTGGCGCATTAACCCACAGTGCCACACCAGAAAACATTGTATAGTATAAGGGTTTGTTTCTTCACCATGACTGTCTTCCCCATCAACAGAGATTCCGCCATGTAGTCTGGTCTCCCAGGTGGGGCCGAGAAATGCTGAGTGCAGCAGGATGAGGAGTTGTCCATGCTTTGGGTGTGGGTGAGTACAGGCCGACAGTGGACTGTGTGACTGGCCTGCTGGGAGGGCACACTCTACTGGGAGATACCAAACACCAGTCAGGTGAAAGCTGAGGCTGTTGGGGAATATTTCTCAGCTTCCTTTTTGTTTTCAATTCCCAGCCCTCCTGTCAAGCTTTCCTCTAGTCTCAGAAAAAGATCTCTTCTTGTTGTTGTTAAGTGTCATTGAGTCGGTTCTGACTCATAGTGACCCTGTATAGGGTTTCCGCGTAGTGGCTGGTGAGCTTGAACTTTACAGTTCAAACCGACTTTGCACATCAACCTGTAGCTCCACACCAGGACTCTTCTTCTTATTTATTTTTAAATTAAAATATAATTCACATGCCATAAAATTCACTTAAAAATCATGACATGTATGTAATGTAACATTTATTATCTCAGTATTCTTCTCATGTACCAATGCAGTGTGACAGAACTTTACTACAAAAATGGATAGAGGTTCGGACTGGCTGACCTGTGGTATAGAGGGAGCGTGGCAGTGACATTAATTGTGTTCATCACGTTGTGCGACCATCATCACCAGGATCTGTCTCCAGATTTTTCTGTCACTTTAACAGAAGCTCAGTGTCCTCATAAGGAAGACAAAAATCACCCTTTTAAACTGTACAGTTCACAGTTCAGTGGCATTTAGTACAATCACATTGGAGTATAACCACCATCTCTAGTTCCAGACGATATTCATCATCCCTGAGAGAAACATTCTCCATCCCCTGGCAACCATTAAGCTGTTTTCTGCCTCTGTGCATTTGCTTATTCTAGATATTTCACATACATGGGACCATTCACCTATGTGGCCTTTTGTATCTGGCTTTTCTCACCTAGCACAATGTTTTTGAGGTTTATCATTCACACTGTAGATTGAATCAGTTCTCCAGTCCTTCTTATAGCTGAATAATACTCTGTTGTATATATTTATTACATTTTGTTTATTTATTAGTTTATA
>NW_006408786.1:2636268-2639566 GCF_000296735.1 Chrysochloris asiatica
CTGGTGAGCTTGAACCACCAACCTTGCAGTTCAAACGGCTTTGCAATCTGGAGTATTAATTCACAGCGCCACACCAGGACTCCATGTATATGTAAAGGAGTAGAATTGCTGGGTCATATGGTGTGGCACTGTAGGATAAGTGTTAGATTGCAAGGTTGATTTGAACTGTAAGGTGGTAGTTTAAACCCAAGCTACTCCTTGGAAATCCTATATAGGTTTGCTCTGAGTTGGAACTGACTCGACAGTACTTAACAACAACAACAAAGGGTAATTCTGTTGAGGAACTGTTCATCTGTTTTCTACGTTAGCTGCACTATTTTACATTTCTACCAACAATGTGTAAGGGTTCCGATCTCTCTGCTTCCTTGCCAACCCTTGTGATTATCCTATTCCTCTTTAAACTGAACTGATGCATATTCTTTGTCTAATTGCTTCTTGCTTGTTTTCCTGTTAAAATCCCCTTTCTGGCAACATCAGTCTCAGTCCTTGTAGAATATTTAGCTAGGAAACTACCTTCCATTCCCATCTTGTTCCAATCACTGCCAAATTCTATCCACAGCCACACTCCTGAGAATCTGTCTTTGCTCACTGTTGGTGGTTGATACTAATCAGGCCCTCCTCAGAAACCCTATACAGGGTCACTGTGAGTCGGAACCCACTCAACGGTGCTTAACAGCAACTATGGAGTCCTGGTGTGGTGCTGTGAGTTAATGTGCTGGACTTCAAGGTCAGTTTGAACCTCGAGGTCGGCAGTTCAAGCTCACCAGCTGCTCCTTGGAAACCCTATCCAGAGTCACTATGGGTTGGAACTGACAACAAATTTATATATTTATTTGTCAGTTTAGTACTCTATTTCTTTTTGGTGGCTTTATAGTTAAGTGCTCATCTGCTAACCAAGAGGTTAGTGGTTCAAACCCCCCAGCTGCTTTGCAGTAGAAAGATACAACAGTCTCCTTTCATAATGATGCCAGTCTATGGGGGAACCCTATGGGGCAGTTCTGTTCTGTCCTATAAGATTGCTATGAGTTTGTCTTGATAACAGTCGGTTTGGTTTTAGTTTTGGTGTTTCTTTCTGAAAGAAGTTAATTCTGCCATCCTCACCCTCTACCCGCAATTCTTTTTAGACTGGGAATCTCAACTGAAGACCAAAGAGTCAACTTGCCTGTGGGATATTTTGGAGGAAACATCATCTCATGATATACAGATGGTAAGTGTTATGATTGAATTGTTGTTGTTGTTAGGTGCCATCGAGTTGGCACCAACTCATAGTAGCCCTGTGCACAACAAAATGAAACTCTGCCTGGTCCTGTACCAACCTCACAATTGTTGCTAAACCTGAGCCCGTTGCTGCCACCACTGTGGTAATCTAACTTGTTGGGGGTCTTTTTCTTTTTCTCTGATCCTCCCATTTAAATATGATAGCCTTCTCCAGGGACTGGCTCCTCTTGATAATATGTCCAAAGTATGAGAGCCAAAGTCTGGCCATTCTAGCCTCCAAGGAGCATTTTGACTGTACTTCTTCCAACACAGATTTGTTTGTTCTTTTGACAGTCTATAGCACTTTTAATATTATCCTTCAACACTGTAACTCAAATGCATCAATTCTTCTGTGGTCTTCCTTATTCACTGTCCGACTTTTGCATGTATATGAGGTTGCTGAAAATACCATTGCTGGGGTCAGGTGCACCTTAGTCCTCAAACTGACATCTCTGCTTTTCAACACTTTAATGAGGTTTTGTGCTGCAGATTTGCTTAATGCAATATGTCGTTTGATTTCTTGATTGCTGTTTCCATGTGTTTCGATGGTTGATACAAGCAAAATGAAGTCTTTGACAACTTCAATCTTTTCTCCATTTAAAAGAATGTTGTTTATTGATCCAGTGGTAAGGGTTTTTGTTTTTTTCATATTGAGATGCAACACTTACTGATAGCTGTGGTCTTTGATCTTTATCAATAAGTATTTTAAGTTCTCTTCACTTTCTGCAAGCAGTGTTGTATCATCTGCTTATCACAAGTGGTTAATAAGACTTCATCCAATCCTGATGCCATGTTTTTCTTCATATAACCCAGCTTCTGGGATTATTTGCTCAGCATACAGATTGAATTAATATGGTGAGAGGATATAACCCTGGCACACACCTTCCCTAATTTTAAACCATTTGGTATTCTCTTGTTCTGTTTGAACAATTGCTTCTTAAATCTATGTATAGGTTCCTCATGAGCACAGTTACATGTTCTGGAATACTCATTCTCCAAAATGTTGTCCGTAGCGTGTCCTGATCCACACAATCTAAAGCCTTTGTATAGTCAGTAAAGCACAGGTAAACATTTTCTTGGTATTCTCTGCTTTCAGCCAAGATCCATCTGACATCAGCAGTGATAGCTCTTGTTTCATGTCCTCTTCTTAATCCAGCTTGAACCTCCGGAAGTTCTCTGTCAGTGTATGGTTGCAGGCATTTTTCTATTTTCTTTAGCACAATTTTACTTAACATGCCATATTAATGATACGATGATTTCCGCATTCTGTTGGGTCCCACCGCTCTTTGGAATGGGCACAAATATGAATCTCTTCCAGTCAGTTGGCCAGGTAGTTGTCTTCCAAATTTGTTGTCATAGATGACTGAATGCCTCCAGTGCTGCCTCAGTTTGTTGAAAGATTTCAGTTTGTATTCCATCAGTTTTCTGTGCCTTGTTTCTTTGCCAATGCCTTCAATGTACCTTGGGCTTCTTCCTTCATGATCATTGGTTCTTGATCATATGCTTCCTCTTGAAATGGTTGAACGTCGACCATTTATTTTTGGTGCAGTGACTGTATGCTGTATTCCTTCCATCTTCTTTTGATGCTTTCTGGATCTTTCAGTATTTTGTTCATAGAATCTTTCAATATTACAGATAGAGCCTTGAACTTTTTCTTTGGTTCCCCCAGCTTAAGAAATGCTGAGTGTGTTCTTCCCTTTTGATTTTCTAACTCTAGATCTTTGCACGTTTCGTTGTATTTAACTTTGTCTTCTTGAATGACCTTTGAAACTTCCTGTTCAGCTCCTTTACCTCCTCATTTCTTCCATTTGCTTTAGTATCTCTAAACTGGAGAGCAAATCATAGTTTCTTCTGACATCTGTTTTGGTCTTTTCCTTCTTTCTTGTCTTCTTAATGACTTTTTCCATTTTTCCTGTATGATATTCTTGATGTCTACACATGGACCTCACCAGATGGAACACATAGAAATCAAATAGACTACATCTGTGGAAAAGAAGATGGAAAAGCTCCATATCATCAGTGAAGACAAGGCCAGGGGCAG